>NC_140361.1:12247500-12372500 GCF_054491055.1 Hypomesus nipponensis | reverse complement strand
CACACACACACACACACACACACACACACACACTTGTACCAGTAAGTGCTGGTCCTGGTGGAGCAGGTATTCAGTGTGTGTGTGTGCGCTCGCAGACGGAGAGTAACCACGACACGGCGCTGACGCTGGCGTGTGCTGGAGGACACGAGGAGCTGGTGTCGGTCCTCATCGCACGAGGGGCCAACATCGAGCACCGCGATAAGAAGGGTAGGAGACACACACACACACACACACACACACAGGGATCTCGGATTGCTTTCCGATCGATACAGGCAAAAGGTTTGTCAGCAGTAGGATGTCCGGTCTGGTTCTCCAGTCTGACCTCCCTCCCATCTCTCTGCTCTCCCCAGGTTTCACCCCTCTCATCCTGGCTGCCACCGCTGGCCACGTGGGGGTGGTGGAGGTCCTCCTGGACAAAGGGGGCGACATCGAGGCCCAGTCAGAGAGAACCAAAGACACGCCCCTCTCCCTGGCCTGCTCTGGGGGACGCCAGGAGGTACATGCCCCCTTCTGATCTGCTGATCACTGTTCTTTCTAGAATGTTCCATCCTCTCCCATGAATAACATGATATCATAAACCTGTTCTAATGATTTGAAATATATTTTCATAAACATAAAAAAAAAATGTATGGGGAGTATAGGAATGAAATGTCCCTGCCGGCCCAGAGCCAGTGGAAATGTTCTGGATTTAACAGAGTGCCTCCTATTGGTCAGGTGGTGGAGCTGCTGCTACTGCGGGGAGCCAATAAGGAGCACCGTAACGTGTCCGACTACACGCCCCTCAGCCTGGCTGCCTCCGGGGGCTACGTCAACATCATCAAGATCCTCCTCAACGCCGGCGCCGAGATCAACTCCAGGTGAGGGGGAGGAGCTTCCTGTTCCTGTGTCTGTTTGGACTCTACCTGTCTCCTTCCTGTCCTCTGAAGACTCCCACGTTCTTATCTGTTTGAATGTCATCTTAATCGCATGACAAAGGGGATGACAAATCACTTCTAATCACTATCTCTCCCCTCCCTCCCCCTGTCCTCCAGGACGGGCAGTAAGCTGGGCATCTCCCCCCTCATGCTGGCGGCCATGAACGGCCACGTCCCCGCCGTCAAGCTGCTGCTGGACATGGGCTCCGACATCAACGCCCAGATCGAGACCAACCGCAACACGGCGCTCACCCTGGCCTGCTTCCAGGGCCGCGCCGAGGTGGTCAGCCTGCTGCTCGACCGCAAGGCCAACGTGGAGCACAGGGCCAAGGTGTGAGACCGCAACCACACCGCCACCGGTTGGGGTCGACCGACAGTCGACACTCAGATGTAGAAGTTATGCTTATGGAGTTTTATTATAGCAGTGCTAACATGCCCGGTAGCTTTACACTATGCTGTCTACATATGGTAACCTGTCTCTCTCTCTCTCTCTCTGTCTCTCTCTGTCTCTCTCTCTCTCTCTCTCTCTCTGTCTCTCTCTCTGTCTCTCTCTCTCTCTCCCTCCCTCTCCCAGACTGGTCTGACCCCCCTGATGGAGGCAGCGTCGGGGGGCTATGCCGAGGTGGGCAGGGTGCTGCTGGATAAGGGCGCGGACGTCAACGCCCCTCCCGTCCCCTCGTCCAGAGACACGGCTCTCACCATCGCTGCCGACAAGGGCCACTACAAGTTCTGTGAGCTCCTCATCAACAGGTGTGTCCCGAGCCTCCCTTCTCCTCCTGCTGCTCCAACCTCTCTCCCAGCATCCTGGCTCTGTGGTACTGTGTGCTCTGCTGGTCCTCACCCTCACCTCCCTCTCTCTCCCTCCGTCGCTCCAGGGGCGCTCACATCGACGTGCGCAACAAGAAAGGGAACACGCCCCTCTGGCTGGCGGCCAACGGCGGCCATTTTGACGTGGTGCAGCTGCTGGTGCACGCCAGCGCAGACGTGGACGCCGCAGACAACCGCAAGATCACCCCGCTCATGGCCGCCTTCCGCAAGGTACTCACACACACACACACACACACCAAACAATGTGACAGCTGCCTTTCACAAGGAAGTGAGAAGAGACGTAGACAGTAGTCTGTTATCCTCTGACCTCCTCCTGTAGCCTCTGGTGATGTGCTGCTGAATGCTGACTGTGCGTGTTTGCGTGTTCCCAGGGTCATGTGAAGGTGGTACAGTACCTGGTGAAGGAGGTCAACCAGTTCCCCTCTGACATCGAGTGCATGAGATACATCGCCACCATCGCAGACAAGGTAAGAAACCCTCTCCCAGCCGGGAGACCACCTCATACACATCAAGGCTCCACACTCACTTGTTGCACTGGTGTGCCTTACCTTTTTGAATTTATGTGCACCTGCACAACATTTTGGGGCACTCGCACAAAATTTAGGTGCACCCAAATTTGTTCTTGTCACCACAAATTCAAGGTCACCATATACATGCTCCATATACATTCATATAAATTATGTAAATGATTTTAAACAAAAATAAGGTGGAGGTAAATACTTTATTTGAAGCACAATTATACTGTATATACAAATTAAAATCTTCATTCAGTGCTTCACTGAGCTGAACTAAAACATTTTAAGCAAAATGGAAAATTTCAAAAATAGAAAGTGCTACTGTTTTACAGTGCTTCCCTGAACTGAGACCTAACATTTCATGGCTCAATGCCTGCATGCCCTTCAGATGGCCAACACCTGCCATTTGGCCTTCTTGCCCTTTGGCCTTGGCTAAACCAGCTTGCCACACTCTCCCGAGCATCAAAATCCTAGCTCCATGGGTTAGCTCCATGGGTTAGCTCCAAGGGTTAGCTCCAAGGGTTAGCTCCAAGGGTTAGCTCCAAGGGTTAGCTCCATGGGTTAGCTCCATGGGTTAGCTCCATGGGTTAGCTCCATGGGTTAGCTCCATGGGTTAGCTCCATGGGTTAGCTCCATGGGTTAGCTCCATGGGTTAGCTCCATGGGTTAGCTCCATGGGTTAGCTCCATGGGTTAGCTCCATGGGTTAGCTCCATGGCCCAGCTCCGTAGCTCAGGGGTGGGCAATACATTTTTACAAGGGGCCACATGAGAAACCTGAAATGTGTTGGAGGTATCAACGAGCAAAAACAAAAACAATCATTACATCAGTGTTTCATTTTATTTGTAACTAGTTAATCTTCACAAACACTGAAAAGTTGTTTTGCAGTATGTTGCAGGGGCTCTGGGTGGTGAGAGGGGGCACTCCTTAACTCCAGCCTTGTCTGTCTGTCTCGTCCCAGGAGCTGCTGAAGAAGTGCCACCAGTGCATGGAGACCATCGTCAAGGCTAAGGACCAGCAGGCAGCAGAGGCCAACAAGAACGCCAGCATCCTGCTGAAGGAGCTGGACCTGGAGAAGGTGCCCTCACTCTCCAGTGCACAGCTCCAGACCTTCTCACACTACCAGTATAGGATGGGCCACTGTCATATGGAACACAAGAGAGGGGTGGAGTTCAGCTGTCACTTGAGTGACGGACAGGTACTTAGTCTGTGTGTGTGTGCCTCTCCAGTCCAGAGAGGAGAGCAAGAAGCAGGCCCTGGCCGCCAAGAGGGAGAAGCGCAAGGAGAAACGCAAGAAGAAGAAGGAGGAGCAGAAGAGGAAGCAGGAGGAGGAGGAGGAAGAGAAGACCAAGGAGGAGTTCTGCGACATGCAGGAGGAGAAGGAGGACTCAGCTGAAGGTAGAGGGACACAGCCGGCTCTTAGAAGCGGGGCTTTCTCTAGACGAGCTCTAAAGATCTAGAACTAGAAGTCTTGACGATTTTGCCGTAACCTTATTTTAGCTGTAATTCACGTACTGATTTTGTTTTTGTGCCCCCCCTCCCCCGCAACAGAAGAAGAGGTTCCCATCGACCCCCCCAGCGCCACCACCACCACCACCATCGGCATCTCCGCTACCTCCGCCACCTTCACCTGCACCTTCGGGAAGAAGCGCGCCGGCGTGGCCACCACCCCCAGCACCAACCGCAAGAGCAAGAAGAACAAGACCAAGGACTCGCCCGACGACACCATCATCCTGCAGGACTCGCAGGTACGCACGGGCACAACCAGCTCACAGCGGCCTCCTTTTGTCCTGGTCGGTCTGTACTGGGTAACCTGAACCTGGATGCTTGGAAAAGACCTGGAACCACAGAGCACTCTCTGTAAAGGATCCTGGCTGATTTCGATCAGATTTAGTAGCTGAGGTATTGCTATGGTGGCCCGGATGAGCAGCTGTTTCCCCCCCCTCCCTCTCTCCACCAGGTGGCGCTAGCGCAGCACAAGGCTGACAAAAACAAGATCCAGGGCGAGCCCCGGGGCGGAGGCGGGGGCCTGGCGGGGGGCAACAGTGACTCGGACCCCCTGGACAGCACCGACTGTGCCAGCGAGGGCAGCAGCAGCGGGGGCAAGAGCCAGGAACTCAACTACCTGCCCGACCTGCCCTCCTGCGCCTCCTCCTACTCCTCCTCCTCATCCTCCTCCTCCTCCTCGGCTCCCCCCCTGGGGGCGCACCCCTCACACGCCCTCCTGCCCGGCCCGGAGAAGAGACACTGCCCTCAGCTGCACAGCAGCGACAGCAAGCTGGACAACAAGGTCACGGTGTCCATCTCCAAACCATCGCACAAGTGAGTCAACCTCTTGTCAGTAACACGTGCATCCGATTTGAACTGAAGATTCTTCCGTCCCCGTTGGATCGTCGTTTCGACCCTTAATCTTTTCTCCTTCCCCAGGGTTCCTGAAATGAGTGAGCTGGTGACCAGCTCCCTGCCCTCCCCCTTCAAGACCATGTCCCTGCCCATCTCCTCCCCCAACAGCAAGCTGAGCCTCACCTCCCCCAAGAGAGGGCAGAAGAGAGAGGAGGGCTGGAAGGAGGTGGTCCGGAGGTGGGTGTCCACACCGACCAGAGGAACCGTGCACACACACACACACACACATACGTTAAATCATGCACGGATTACATTTGAACTAATATAGTCTCTTCACAAGCCAAACACCGCCTTCACGGGTGTGAATTGAGCCTCTGACCAGGCTAACAGCCCTGCTGTGTCCGTCAGGTCTAAGAAGCTGTCTGTCCCGGCCTCCGTGGTGTCTCGCATCATGGGCCGCGGCGGCTGCAACATCACGGCCATCCAGGACGTGACGGGAGCCCACATCGACGTGGACAAGCAGAAGGACAAGAACGGAGAGAGGATGATCACCATCAGGTAGGAGGGAGACCACCCCCCCCTGGTGGACATCCACGGGTACCGCACCCCAGACGGCTGGACGTTGTGTCCTGATCCCCTGTGTTTGTTTCCAGAGGTGGCACGGAGTCTACAAGGCACGCCGTGCAGCTCATCAACGCCCTGATCCAGGACCCGGCCAAGGAGCTGGAGGACCTGATCCCCAGGAACCACATCCGCGCCCCGGGCTCCAAGGCCAGCTCGGCCCCCTTCGCCAGCGCCGGCGGGGCCTCCAGCGGCTCCTCCGCCGGGGCCAAGGCCTTCAGCTCCCTGGTCACGTCCTCAGGAGTCTCCTTCCAGTCCTCCTCCTCCTCCTCCCAGGTGGGGGGGAAGGTGGGGAAGGGGCTGTCGTCCGGGGTGAGGCAGCCCTTCCCGGTGTCTCTGCCCCTGGCCTACGCCCACCCCCAGCTGGCTCTGCTGGCCGCCCAGACCATGCACCAGATCAGACACCCGCGCCTGCCCATGGCCCAGTTCGGGGGGACGTTCTCCCCTGCCGCCAGCACCTGGGGCCCCTTCCCCGTGCGGCCGGTGAGCCCCGGAAGTGCCAACAGCTCCCCGAAACACAACGGAGGAGGAGCCACGGGCCGGTCCGGCGCCACGGCCCACAGCGAGCACAGCAGCGCCGTCAGCTCGGCGGCGTCCATCTCCAGCCCCTCCGGAGCAGCCCCGGCTGCAGCCTCTCCTCACACCCCCAACCCGCCCGCGCCCTCCAACCCGCAGCCCAGCGCCCCCACGCCCTCCTGCGTCAGGAAACAGCTGTTCACCTCCGACCCCAAATCCTCCGGGGCCAACTCGTTGTCCATGGCGACCACAGCTGCGGTGAGCAGCAGCAGTAACGCAGTGCGAGGCACGGGGTCTCCCGCCCACCATCACACGGGCATGACGGCTACCTCCGGCTCCGGCTCCGGCTCCACCCAGGCCCCGGCGGGCTGCGCCCCGCCGCCCCTCCTTCAGCCCCTCAAGGTGGAGCCCAGCGCCTCGGCCCCCCCAGGCAAGGAGAAGCCCCCTGGGTCTCTGGAGAGCCAGACCTCCTCTTCCAGCGAGAGCCACAGCTCGGCAGGCTTCGCCACGCCAGCCATGGCCTTGCCCCCCAAGCCTGAGCCCCGGCAGCAGTTACCCCCCCCTCCCCCCACCTCCTCCTCCGCCGCCGCCACTAACACCTCATCCTCCTCTACAGAAGCCCCCCCGCCCCTGCTCGCCCCCCAGCCCAGCTCCCACCTCCCCCCTGGTCCCGCCCCCTCGCACAGCTCCATGCACCCTAACAACACGGTGCCCCACTTCTCAGCCCCCGCCCCCCGCGTCTCTCACCGGATGCAGCCGTCGGGACCCTACTACCCCCTGTCAGAGCAGCAGCAGCAGCAGCAGCAGCAGCAGGTGTTTGTGCCCCTCAGCGCCCAGCAGGAGCCCCCCAAGCAGGCCCAGAGCCAGGCTCAGGTGTCCCACCTACCCCAGCAACCCAGCCTGCCTCCCCAGGGCCCCCCGCACCAGGTGCCCTCCAGCCTGGGCATGATGAACGGATCCCAGATGCAGCACGTCCACGGGGGAGGCAAGACCCAGCAGATGCCCCCCAACTTCGGCCCTGCGGCACTCTTCAACCATTTCAGCAGCATATTCGACAACAACAACCAGGTGAGTGTCTGTTCACCTCCCCGACGAGAACCAGCCGTCGCGACTTCCGCCCCGGCCTCTGACCACAACCTTTGTGTGAATGCCCCCTCTACCAGGGCAACAACCAGGTGTGGGGTGCATGCCACCTGCCCACCCGCTCCCCCCCTGAGCAGCCTTACTCGGCCCCCCCGCCCTACATGAGCATGGGCCAGATGGAGGGCCTGATGCCTCCAGACAGCTCCAAGGCTCCAGGCTACCGCTCCACCTCCCAGAGGATGGTCAACAACCCCATAGGTAAGACACCAGCTGGGGGAGAGACAGTCGGAACTGGCATGCCCAAAGAAAAGATTTCCTTTTGTGGTTTGAAGGTCAGCCAATTTGATTGACTTCATTGAATGAAACAAGGTTCCCTACACACACACACACACACAATCTTTTTCGAAGGAAAGTGGGTCCTGGTTTCTGTACTCTATTGACATGGATTCATGTCGAAGTGGCGTATTGTTGTGAGTGCTTGTTTATGTGCCCTGCAGTAACAGTGTGCGTGGCCCTCTCTCTAGCCCTCACCAGCTATGCCACCAGTATCTCCGGCAGCCCAGTCTACCTCCACGGCCCTGCCGCCGTGGGCACGCCCTCCTTCAGCAGACAGCACTTCTCCCCTCACCCCTGGAGCGCCGCGTCTTCCGGTACACACACACAGACACACCGATACTGACACACGCACACGCCCTCTACGAATGAACAATGTCCTCGTCTGACCAAACGTTCGCTGGTTCCTCCCTCCCAGGTGAGTCTCCGGTGGCCCCCCCCTCCACGGTGTCGTCCTCGTCCCTGTCCTCGTCGTCTGGGCCCCCTCCTCAGCAGCCCAAGCCTGGCAACGCCAGCCAGCAGGACCGCAAGGTGCCCCCCCCCATCGGCACGGAGCGCCTGGCCCGGATCAGGCAGACGGGCTCAGTCAACCCCCCCCTCCTCACCACCAGCTACACGGCACCCGTGGGACAGGGGGGCATCTGGTCCTTCGGTGTGGGCAGCGCCTCTGGTGAGTCAGAGAGAGAGACGGGAGAGTAGGATGGAATGGGAGAGGCCGAGAGGGGAAAAAGGTGGCCAGGATTGTGCAATTCTATTAGCACAGACAGACAGACAGACAGACAGACAGACAGAGAGACAGACAGACAGAGAGACAGACAGACAGACAGACAGACAGACAGACAGACAGACAGACAGAGAGACAGAGAGACAGAGAGACAGAGAGACAGACAGACAGACAGACAGACAGACAGACAGACAGACAGAGAGACAGACAGACAGAGAGACAGACAGACAGAGAGACAGACAGACAGAGAGACAGACAGACAGAGAGACAGACACCGAGCTGTGAACATGAAGGAACCAGAGCGAGGCGTAACCCTGCCTCGTGTGTTTGCTGTGACAGAGGCCATGTCCGGCTGGTCCCAGCCGCTGATGAGCAGTCACATGATGCACCCGCAGCTGCAGGCGGAGCAGACGGCCTTCTCCCAGCACCAGCCCATGGAGCAGGACGACACGGGCATCTCCAACCCAGCCAACAGCTACCACCAACCCCAGCACATGCCCAACAGCTACATGGACTTCCCCAAGGTAGCCTCAAATACACTCAGGCAGGTGAATGGAGACAAATAATGCATAGAACAGCAGCTAATCAGCCGTGTGTGTGTGTGTGTGTGTAGGGTATGCCCATGTCTATGTATGGAGGAACCATGCTGCCCCCCCACCCTCCCATGGCAGAGGGGCCGGGGGCTGCCATGTACAACGGCCTGCACACCCCAGACCCTGCCTGGAGCCCCATCATCAAGGTGGTCCCTAACAACACAGACAGCTCAGACCCACAGCAGGTAGGCCCTCCCCAAGCAACGCACACAAGACCATCTAAATAATCCTAAAGGGATATGTCCCATAATCTGAAGTTGTTTCAAAAACATATTTAAAGTTGTAGTGGGTTTCTTTATGAATGGGAACCTGTTCCCTGCTCCCCCCCCCCCTGACTCCTCTGTCTCCTGGGTACTCTGCAGGTGTGGCCTGGTACCTGGGCCCCTCACGTGCACCTGAACCACGTCAACTAGAAGGCGTCAACAGCAATCAAACGCACACCGCACGACCCACAGCGCTGACACGGAATTCCGATGAAGGAAAACAAAACGAGACGAAAAAAATAATAATGAAAATTGCAACATGTTAACCTAGTAGAGAACCAGAGAGTGCAGAGCTGAGGTTGAAGAATTGAGGGAATATGACATCCTGATACCATTCTTTGATGTGCCTATATCAAACAAGAAATACTAAATTTGGCGAGGGCTGTTATCAATGTCCCAATGTCTGCGAACAAAGTGGGATTCCCTGTTCAACAGGATCCATTCTCTGTGTAGTTTAGCGATTTTGACTTAAACCCACATACACCGTTCTGAGGCTGCAGGAAGCTTACGGGCCGTAGCTGTTTAAACTCAGCCAAGAACTACATGATGATGATTACCTAAAGAGAAAGAAATCAGACCTTTTAGAGTGGTAAATACATGTATAATTGTTTACATACTAAAAAGGGTTAAAATGAGAGTAAATTTCATGTCGTATAGTGGCTCTACTTTATGTAGCCTGTATTAATGTGAAATATTTACCTAATATTCAATAAAAAGATTGAAAAGTTGTCTTTGAGATTGAATTTGAGTTGGGACTGTGTGTACTAATTTCATAAAGACCTATTCTGAGAAATACAAGTATTTCAAAGGCAATAATCAACACACGTGTGTTAAATTGGTGACGTTTTGGAAGCTAGGGCTCCACTCAACCCGATCTCTGTATGCTCCGAACCCGGTTTCACTTAAGTCAACAATCGCGCATTTCCTTTCATAGATACCGGAAATATGTCACAGCAGACAGGAAGTATTGTTGGTCATGTTGATCTTATAACTATCAACTTGAGTGGACCATTCGACCTTGTTCTGGATATATTTTTCGTAGATTTTCTTTTTCCACTCAATGATTTAGTTAGCGACTCGAGACATTTCCCCGCATCCCAAGAAGAACTCCACCCTCGCAACATTCTTAAGGCGAGCCCCGGCTTCCAAAACGGGTTGACTTGTCTACAGTGCTAGCATACCTTGCTACTGTAAGCAGATATGGCTGCTGCTCCAACAGCGGTACCAAAACTGGTACCAGAATCTAGTCCCCCAATTGCCTTTGACTATTCTCAGCCTCCAGTCATCGACGGTTTTACACCTTTGTCGCGACCTAAAGACGAAACGTTCAAAGAGAAGTTTATCAGAAAAACTAAGGATAACCCCTTCGTCCCTATAGGTGAGTTGCATAAGTTGCCTCTGATGACAGTTACACAAGTGAACACAGTGATGGCACAGAAGAGCAAACCGATCAGCCATGCCCATCTTGTATCGTAGAATAACTAAAGGGGCTGGAGATTTAAAATCTGACTAGACTAGAACATTATGTTCTTGTTGAGTTGCATGCCAGTTTCTGGAGGAATGTAGTAGGGTAGGTAAGTAGTGATTGGTCAATGCCTCTGCTACTGCACTGAACCCTATGTTCATGAATGGTTGTAAAGTAATATGTCATATATTCTACATGCAAATATTCTCCAGTTGCAGTGTTGTATTGTTCAAAAATAAAATGGAGGTTGTGTTTTGTCCATAGGGTTTTGTGTACTGTCGTTCATCCTCTGAAAGGCAAATGTTTGCCATTCAACCATGTTCAATGGCAGGAGGGCTATTCTGTTCTCTGGAAACTGAAGCTTCAGGATGGCCCTCGCGCACAGCGATATACTCACTGCTCAATGACACAGCTGACTGACTCTTATCTTATTTGATTCTTTTCTCAGGTTGTTTGGGAACTGCAGGAGCTCTAATATATGGCCTGAGAGCCTTCAAACAAGGCAAGACACACCAGTCCCAGATGCTGATGAGGGGCCGTATCTTTGCACAAGGCTTCACCGTGGTCGCCATCATATTTGGTGTCTTCACAACAGCTCTGAAACCCAAACCGTGAGGATGAAGAAGATGCCTAATAATGTCCAGCTTGCATCAGCTCTGTCAAATGTGGAGTTAACTTTTTGGAAGGCACTATGGTGGACACAATGTGTAGTTTCAAATGCTAAATAGCCTAGATCTTTAAAAGGCCCCTTTGGACTCCCTAAAACTGCTTTGGCTTGGACCAATAAAATGAGACATTTCCAGGTGTCAAGCAAGCAATGCCCAGGCTTGAGTTCAGATGTACTTACAATGTGTGGTGCGTTTATTTATATATATATATATATTTCCTAGAGGTTACATTTATCCATCTCTGGCCTTTCCCTACCTCATACTGGATGATATAGAGGCCCATTCCCTCAATGAACACTGAAACCACCATTGTGCACCATGTGCTTTCTTTCCCAGACTATCCACACTGCATCGTTGTCTTATTAACTCAATGGAATGTATTATTTGACACTTTCAAAGGGAGATCCCTTTCATAAAATGTTGGAAGAAATTTAATGAGTGCCAAGGACATGTTTCTTTGCATGATAAATAACAAAACACCCAGTGCCACCTAGGTCCATGATTGTTTTTTAATTATTAATAAACAGTTATACAGTTCCTATGTAACATTCTCCAATTTAATGAGGATTTATTATGTCCCAATAGGCAACGTGTGAACAAACCTGCATCTGAACCCCCATACAACCATTGTATGTTAATGATGTTGGCTATTTTTCACAAATTGGTGTTGTCAAATATGGCTATGCAATGACTTCCAACAATGGCACTTAGCACCTGATGGTGAAGGCCAGTTCTTCTGAAATGAAACCTAAGACACTTTTTCTTTTTGTAACAGAAAAGTTAAGTTTGGAAAGAAATTAATAGACATTGCCAAAATCATTAAGTAACAGTAGTTGTAATATGCCAAAGGCCACAACCTGATAGCATTAAAAAAGGACAGATTTTAAGCTACCTTTAAATAATTAAGAAACTTCGTACAACAGCCGAGTTGACCATAATATCTGTGAACTTAAAACTTTAAACAGGCATAGGTGGTTACAATCTATTCCTAGGTAGTGCTGGACTGTACATAGACAAACCACAAAGGTTCAGTTTAAGTGTGGTTAGTGCCTTTCGTTCGTGCTAAAACAAATGTCAAATGCATCACATCAAAATCAATTGCAAAGGCATGCAGTGTGTTGACCTAATGACCTCGCAGTTCAAGAGGGAGTACGAAAGTTCAACTATTAACAATATTTACCTCAGTAATGGAGTGGTTACATTGAGCCTAAAACAAAGAGCAGTCCTTCATCTTTAAGAGGTCATATTTTATGAGCAAATAAAGTAACCATCAGTTACTTTGTAAGGAAAAACATGGAAGGCCAAATATTCTTCAAAGGTTTAAAACAAACAGAATAAGTACAGGTTCTAAAATAAAAAGGTCTTACAAAGTGGGCCTTAAGTATGCTAACTGTATTGAAAAACAAGAGAAAAAGAAGGCGTTTTAAACAGTAATATTAACAATATACTGGGCCTTAACGTACCAGAGGAGTCTGTTTTAGCGAAATAAGAACTGAACGCATTCGAGACACGTCCTTGGCCTGCTTGTTGGTTTTGGGGTTGAAGTCGCACAGACGGGCCACTCTCTCCCACTCCGTCCCTGGACTGTCTCCATCCGTCTCAGCCAGGAAGGCCTCTTCAGATGCCCTGGGGGAACATGGATGATGAGACACTCACACACACACTGGAAGGTGTTTATATGCCATGGCTTTTCAAATGGTGAGTTTTTATATAGTCAACACAGACTTCAATCACTGTTTTGGTCACAAAGTATTCCAAGTTCATGCATTCCTGAATTGCTATATGACCAGTGAGCTCTGCATTCTACTCACAAGTTGTATCAGTATGAATGTTATGAAATACAAACCATTTTTCCATCTGGTAGCACAGGCTAGCTACCAACACGCACATTGAACAGCTGGAGCATGCGCACTCTGGTACAGGGAACTAGCGGTTTACTCACACCATACATACAACACACAAAAGAACATAAGGTCTAAAACCTACACCAAGCCTATCACATCAGAGTTGGGCTGCTTGTAGAAAGCCTTGTCAGCGATCCTAGTATGCAGGCAAATAGGCCAAGAGAGCAGGAAGGAGGAGACAGAAGAAGACAGTGTCAGTGTCACACAAGCAAAGAGAAGTTAAAAGTCAATAGGACGAGAGGACGCCATAAGCCTGTGAGAGGTGACGGTTTAGTGAGATGAAGGAGATGGGAGTTGGAAGCCTAGGAAATTAACCTGTACCCTAACAAAACCTACAGGGAAAACTGCTAGGAAAATACTGAGTTCCATTAACTGGTTTTATTTAACAATAAACTAAGTCTGATTGAATATGCTTAATAGCTGCCCAACAGATGGATTGTAGCCTATCAAGAGTTCTAGGACAGAGTATCATTAGTTGTGCAGCAGTCCTGTTCTGGTTCTCATGTGTTGGCCTTGAAACAGGGCTAATCTCTCATCCAGGTCATCTCAGGGTTTAAGCAGAAAATAAAGAACATTTGCATAACTGATACCGTGTCAAACTTGGACAGAGTCTGTTGAAAAGCATGAAAGAAGGTTAACGTTAGTCCAGCAAAGAAACAGGGAAAAATTAAATAATAAGAGATTGAAGAATGACAGACAGTTGTTAAACTATGATAACAAGGGTCTAATGTTATTGAGATTCAACTTGATCACAGTACTAATTGCAAAGAAACACTGAACTCTAACAACACATGAATAAGTTTTTTATGACCATCCTGAATAATTAGCTTTGTCCATCTGTTACACCATTTAGGCCAGACCAACATTTAGGCCCTAGAGGCATAAAAGTCAGCTGTCAATGCTCCAAGTTTACATTCAGTTAATTATGTGAGTGGAACAATTTCCCCTAACAGTTTGAACACTGGATATTTGTTGAAACGCAACGTTTCTGCAGCCTTTAAAGCATCAATGCTACGTCCTGTTTACTGTTTTTGTTCACTCCTAGTTAGCATCACAGACCTGTTGTTGGCCTTGTTCTTCTCCATCTGCTCGTTCTGGTGCACATGCCAGTCCTCCAGCTCCTTCTTGGCCTTCTCTTTCCACTCAGCCTCGGCAGCCTTGGATGCCGAGTCTGACAAAGCACCATAAACAGCGTTAAGGGAGCCATGCTTTTACAGTTATTCCTGTGTACATACAGTACATTGTATACAAAGAGGTAGCCTGGTAGATAAGAGGCACGACAGCAGTCAGCTGGCATGGTTAGAGTGTAAACTCTGGGAGAGTCCTTAAGTCCTCATACTGTAGCTGACTTCCACCATGCCACCGCCACCTCTACGCTGAGACGTAGAGGTGTTGTGAGTTTGCTCACCTAGCTCCTCCAGGCGAGTCTTTTGCTCCTCCCTCCATTTTCTCAAGCTTTCCGGCTCCTGCCTCAGCTGGTCCACCTGGGCGATGGCTGCATAGCTGTCAGGAGAACCATTGGATTCCTTAGGAGAATAGGGATTAATAAAGTTAGCCTAATGATCATTTTACAATAACAAATATTTGTTTCCAATGTTAAGGAGCAGTTACGGTACTTAAGTACAGTACAAGATCTAGGTTGTTTTGTGTGCAGACTTAACCTTAAGTTTATCATTTGAGATCAGTCAAATAGTTTATAGAGGAAACTAGATTAATTGCTGGGCACGGTTAGGATTCAACTGAAATAACGTAATTATGCTTAACAGTATTTAGTCAATTTATCAACCAACCATTGAAGCAGCAATAGAATAGGCATGAGATATTAATCACTGGAATATATTACCGGAAACATGTCCCCGTTGACTGTGGCAGGTTCGTCTCCAAAACCGTCTAGCAGAAACAAAAACAAAACAACTCAACAGTTTTTCACTTTTGTTGACAGCATTTTATATATCCGAATCTTGTCTTCATACGGAACTTGTAAAGTACAGAAATGTAGCAAGGTAACTACCTCTACACCAGTGGTGACACAAATGCTGAAACACCTGTTAGGCCACAGTTTCTTGTAGTGTTTACGTGACCTGTCAAATATCTAGCAGTCTCTACAGTGTGGACCCTGTGTAGGTGGCCACAATGCCGAGTAGTTGTTTTGGTCTCTGTCTCTGTCAAAGACGAGTACTATGTACCGACATAGTTTATCGCTAACTAGCTAGCTTAGATACCTGGAAGAATTTCAAGCCAGGGTGTGGTGACTGCGGCGCCAGCTAGGCAGTTACCTCTAGTTAGTCTAGCTATGACATCTGTCAGTTAGCCAAATGCAAGCTTGCTTGGTTTCAAAATGGTAACTTATTTTAACAACTTTATCTAGCTAACGACGTAGGCCAGCTAGCTCTTTTAGATGGCTGGCCACTGCCGTCACACGCGAAACTAGCTGGAGTAAGTAGCCAGCTACACTGTAAGACAAGTAGCTAGTATTCAACCTTAAAACAGCCAGCTACCAAATTCAGTTAGCTACCAAGCTAGCTAGCTATGAAGCTAGTACAATCAAATACTAGTCTAATAAACAAACAATGACAATCTTATTACAGACTCACCATATTCTACAGTTGAAGGCTGTGCCAGGTCTTGGGGGGGCTGCTCGGTATCTTCGAGGACTCCGAATCCTTCGTCGTCATTTTCAATCACCGCAATTTCGCTTTCTTGTTGGGCCAAAAAGGCTGCGGCTGGATCCTCTTCCACAGGGTGCACACCATTGTCAGCCATCTTTTACAAGTATCCGGCGTAGTAGACCTAGCTTGCTCTAGCTGCTGTGCGATGTTTAGCTAAATTAGCTTGCAGGCTAGCACAGTTCAGTTCAGTTGAATACACTGGTCTATCCTTGGCAAGAAAACACACAAGCTCAATGTAACTCCGTTCGGCGAGAGTCAAGAAGATCAATGTAGTTAGCTGAAGTACTTTAGCTAATAACTCAATGAAATGTTGTAGCAATGTTGCTAGCTAACAATAGGCAGCTGTACATGGCAGAAGGAGCTGATTCATGATTTGATTCTCTGCCTCAACTTGCTTCATGGAACCAGGGTACCATTGCCAACTTTGTTAGAACATGTCACCATCTAGTGGTCAAACGGAAAATGACGTTCTGCGACCACTGCTGTCCTCAGCGACCACATATAAGTCTGACCAATGATATCAAATAATAGCGATCATACAATTTGGCACGGCAGTGTCAAAAACATCTGCAAATTAGACTTTTCACCTTTCCTAAAAATTTATCTGCACAGGGTTTTTAGGCTCAAATAAGCCCTTATAATGTTTACTGATATTATATCAAAAGAGGCTAACATATTTTATTGATTTATGCATGAAAGTCCTATAAAGTACTTTTCCGACACAACTGTAGAGTTCAACACATTTAGGACCTGCTTTGTCAGTTCCAAATCATTCTTGAACCGTTGAATTGTCTACTAAACGGATCCAGGACCAGTGGGAAAGTTTTCCTTATCCCAAGCATAGCACCCATGTGACGTGCTGACGTTACAGTAGAGTCCTACTAAAGAGCAATACAGGGAATGAATACTGCTGCTCACGAAGGGACCCACTAGCGGCTCTGACGTCTTAAGTCGAGGAAGTCCGAAGTTTCAGCTGATTTACTTGTTGATTTACTTTATTTCATTTTAAGACATACGTAGACTTACCAGCGATGTCTGGCGAACAGAAGGAGGGACAAGAGGTAATTGTTTTTACGAATACAGTCTCAAACTGCTTTAACTGCACTATTTCTATTTACAAAAAACATGAAACTTTATGTTGCCAAATCCTTAAAACTTGCTTGAAGGCCTTTAGTCCAAGCAATAATCACTCGTATGATACGGGCGTAGACTAACAATGGGGCTTGTCTACTCTCTTCGTTTTGAATAGACAAACGCATATTTGGTTGTTTTTGAACCGGCAACGGAGCGGATGAATTGAGATCGCAAGGGGAGTCCTAATGCTGTGGCCCGGCTTCTCTAGTTGACTGTGCAGGGGATGATCTCACAAACAACTGGATGTTCATGAGATCTTGTAGTCATTTTAAGTTGAAGCCCCCAGACGAAGTTTTTAAGGTCACTGTCATTATGGTTTACAGGAAAACATTTAAAACCCATTTGGTTTTTGTAATCGTATGAGTTATTCATCATTTATTTACATATGATATTGTTTACTTTAGCCTATCGTCATTACCCACATATGTGTGTATACTTGAAAGGTGTATTTACATGCGCAGTAATGGAAATTAAGCGATAATTGCATGCACGTGTAGCTGGTTTTGCCGTTTGTTCAGTCGGATTCCTCCAACCTTATTTCCATACTTGTTAATGTGGCAAGTCATGTCAATTCATACGTAAGTTTGAAAATCAAAGGGATTATTTTTTTTCTGATACGAAATAGATCTTGGGAATGGGTAGGTTCCTCGGTGATGATGTTAATGAGGAGTCTGTGTTAGATTTGAGCTTTTAACTTGGCTCCTCTATCCTACTTAACAGGGATGCTAAAAAGAGTACAGAGTAGCCTATTATGTCCCAGTCTTGTTTGTTCAAATTCCCTCCAAACCTATACTCCCGTCTCTTTAAGAGGTTTGTCGGTATATCCTAATTGCCGGTTTGGTTCGTTTGTACTGTGTTAAAACCTACTTCATCAGGGTCTCCGGGAGGTATGTTTGATTTCAAGGTTTCACTTATAAACTCTGGGCCCTCTGCTACTCAGTGATTCCTATCTTATTCTAAATGTGCAAAGCCAATGCCAGGATATATGGGTAGTTGATGTTCCCTCTCCCTTTTCCTCCCCCTCCTCTCTGTGACTCATGTGGGTGTAGGGCTGAAATAGTTTGGTGTAGTTTTACATTCCTTATATAGCCTCTGAGGAGTGTGGAGAGGCTAGTGCTTGCCTGTGTCACAAGTAGGGGGGTAGGGTTTGCCAACAGAGAGGGAGACAGCCTGCCTTAGCTCACCAGCTCTCCTCCAGCTTTCCCCAGGCTAGGGTTACCAGATAGCCCCTACGGACAAGGTAGGTTTGCATGGTAGTCGCAGGTATCTGAATGTCATGAAAAGGATTGGAGAGTGAGGGGGGGGGGGGGGGGGGGGGGGGGGTGGTGGTGGTGGTGGTGGTAGTAGTAGTAGTAAGGGAGAGGGACACTAAGGAGGCACTGCACTGATGGGTCAGTGTCACAGGCTAAGGTCTCAAGTTGTCCTTGGTTCTTAAAATGACATCTTTTTTTTTAGTCGTGCTACTCAAAATCCAACAGAATAAGTTGTTGCAGAGAATGGCATTATTTATGCAGCATTTTTTCCTTTTATGTGTTTGGTTTGAAAGCTGTTTAGTTTGCTCTTGACAGTAGCTGCCCACATTGTACTACACATGGACTCATATGACTAGCTTTTGGGTTGACAGTAGGTCTGGTTTGGAGATATGCAGAGACTTATTTTTTTTTTATGCATGTGCAGGGCTTCACTTCAGCCATTTCACATTCTGGTCCTATATTCATGTCAGGGTATGGTGTATACTGTTCCTTAGATCTCCAGAGGTCAAACATTCTTTCTGTCTGCCCATGAGTATCTTTAGATGTACTGTGAATTTGAGCCTTGTATTTAGGTGGTGGTGTTCCGCTGCAGGGAGACAGGCTCCTGCAGGTCTCTTCTGACTAGGAAAGGCTCCTGATTAGGGATAGACCTTCAGTGGTTAACTATGTGGCATGCTTAAGTTTTCACATTTTAGTGGGTGCTTTTGCATTTTAGGGTGCTTTGCGGCACATAATGTATATTGTGCTCATAATGTAAATTGTGCTCATGATGTATATTGCATGTTTATATGCCTTTTTTGTATTATGTCATATTTTTAAATAAATTTTTTATTCACTATGTTTCACACAATACTAGCAGAGGCATTGTGTGTTAAGACATTGTGGATGTCAAGAAACTGGGATGTTTATTCTTGGGCTTACAGCAACAGAACACCCTGAACCACAGATAACAGCAAATATTTTCCAAGAGTCTTGAAGGTTTATTTTTGTATTTTATGGTGAATTTGCTTCCAAGGCAACAACGTCATATCCAGGCAATTGCTATCAACCCAACCCATTCATATGTCCTTGTCTGTTTGTGTCTCCTTCGCAGGCCATGAATGTATACTGTATAACCCTGAGTGGCCCAGCGCCCTGGGGCTTCAGACTGCAGGGAGGAAAGGACTTCAGCATGCCCCTCACCGTCTCCAGGGTAAGAGGGCCCCGGGTCACTGGGAGATTGTGTGTGTGGGGGAACTGTGGGTGTGTTTGTCTGTCTGCACTTGTCTCCAACTGTAGTCCAGCCCGGTCACCCCAGGCTGACCTCCTCTTGTTGTTGATAACGTCACCCTCTCCGTGCACGTTGGAGAGTGAACAGATCTGACAGGGAGGCTAGGAGGGGGCGATAGAATGTGCAAAATTGTAATCGAACCCGTATTTCTCAAACTTGGGCTTTTCGCTCAGCGCTCTCGCATTCCTCTGAGGTGTGTCAATGCAACTCTGAGGTCTGCTATCACACAGTGGCTTGGCTGCCTGGCTCCCTCACTCCTCACAAGGACGTCCTCAGAGTGTTTAGCCTTCTGCTGGAACACCATCTCCTCTCCTGGGTCACAGCTACATGGATTCCCTCCAATATTCCATAAACGACTCGATCGAAGGGGCCTAATTGCCGGTTTCCAACCCTTATATGTGCAGTCTTGCTTACGAGCACACGCACGTTGACATACTTGCACGCACTCACACCCGTTCATCCATCCTGTTGCTGCCAAAGATCGGCCAGACCTGACATGCTATTAAACAGTCATTTTACAGCCTAAAGCCGACACAGCCTGACCTTAGTCGTGCAGTGTGCAACATGTAGCTCATCCTCATGACCTGTCATCAGTGTCTGTTGGAGGGTTCCACACACACTCTGCCTGCTGGTATCAAGGTCCCGCTCCATGTTGACTTGCTGAGGAAGTGTGTGTGTGTGTGTGTGTGTGTGTGTGTGTGTTGCAGGTACAGAAGCCTGTCAGAGCATGTTCTCAGTCAAACTGAGTTTCCTTTGGCATGACAAGACAAAGATTTCGTTTTGGTCTTCTCAAACAAGACCTAACGGATTCCGAAACTTTGTCTGAGGAATGAGAAACAAAACAGTGATGGAGGGAGAGATGTTTGGTGTAAACCAGGTTAGAACAAGGCAGTCGTGCAGACAGGCAGGTAAGACTGTATTGCTACCAGAGCTGTAGCTTTAGTAGATGGTGGGTTCATATCTGCGTTAACATGACCTGCATCCTGTGTTGAAACTTCTTGCGCAATAATCTGCCAGTCCAGGTTACCAGTTCCCCAACAATCCACCTTCATATGTTTTTTAGTCATGGCCTTTCCTTCCTGGCATTGAGTCTGACTCATGTCTTCCTATAACACCTCCCAGACAGCGCACTCAGTAGGATAATGTTATGCTTCTAACTTACTAATAGGCAGCTTTGTAGAGTCAGTTTGTCCCCCCCCCCAAAAAAACAATGATGTCATGATCTGTCAGCCTGGTGGTGGTGGGGGGAGTGTTGACACAATCACTCAGGATGAACTGTAGGTTCGCTGTGTCTTCGTCTGTTTGTCATAAATGACCAGGTCGTGAATCACAGGGAGACATGGGAAGGTTTACGCCCCCTGAGTGGCTTGTTTCCATGCCGATGCGCACTATACAAGACAGGCTCGCCTCCCTCCGCGGGCCCTGGCTGGGGCTCACGGGGGGGGGGGGGGGGGGGGGGGCGTGTGGGTGGTCTGTCGGTCCTGAGCCCCTCCAGGCAGCGACTCAGCGTAGAGAGTATGTAAAGGGGGTTGACGGCACAATAAAGAGCATGTTTGGCTGACAGGCCTTAAGCCTGTGAGGTAGTAGAGATGGGATAGAGATAAGACATCAGAACGCTGACGTGTCCCCCCCCCCCCCCACGCTGCTTCAGGAGGGAAGCCAACACTGTCTGGACGCACGTTTTGGGAAGATTCCATTTTTATAGGGAGGTTTATGAGTGTCAGACTTATTTTGGGAGTTTGGTCACATCGTAGTTGTTTTAGTGGTAATTAATAACTTCGTACATGGTCATTTATCCTGGAGATGTTGTAAACCAGGATTTAGGTCATCTGCTATTGATTTTGTGTGTGTGTGTGATAGGATGCAGGCTTAGGAATGCTCTGCTTCCTTCCTCCTCTCTCTCCCTGCTCCATGTTCTCGGCATTCTTCAGATATTTCTCACATCCATCCCGGCCCTGGCAACACACGGCCTCTTTGTCTCCCTCCTCCGTGTCCAGCCTGTCCTCACCTCCTGTGAGGCTCCGCTCCTGTCTCAAAGGAATACTTTCCCAGTGAAATCATGGGAAGTGGGACCGTCTTGAGGCCCCACCCCATCCCTGCCATCAGAAAAGCCTCAATCAGCACAAAATATCCTGGTCTTGGGAACCCATAAACGTTAAGAGTTGCTCAGCTTTGAGCCCCTAAAAAGACCATCTGGTTTCCACAGCCAGACTCTGAGTGAAGTGTCTGCGTGATGAGGAAGTTACAGATGTCACACGAGCAGGCGATGGCTGGCTAATGGGGAGGGGGTGTCGGATGCACAGCTGGACCTATCACGACTCGACTTCCTGTTCCAGGTCTGACGTTCCCCCGGGGGCGTGTCTGAGCTCGACCGCCCGCCGATCACTCAGCTGTGATCCGAGACGCTCACACGCAAACTCTGTGTCGCCAGGCAGGGGCTGTATCAATAATGCAAGTCCAACGGATCCATCACCGCAGGATGAAGTGTAGCACGCCTGGGTAAACCTCTTGTGATGTGATGGATTCCAGCGCCGTTTTGTCCTCCGCCGGTGTGGGCGAGAGGAGCCCTTCCTGCTGGAGCGAGCTCTCCACCCCCTACCCCTGCACCCACCCACCTCCCCCCACCCCCTACAGGGTTATTTGTGGCCTAGCATCAGCTATGTTGAAGAGTGACGCAAGAGGGACCATGTGTGTCCGGGCCCTGAAATGGCAGTGGAAAGGGTAACAGTGAAAGGTGTCTGGGAGCTAGGGTACGGGGCCTGTCCCTGGGGAAGCCTCCTGCCCAGGGGGCCTGGAGCCTGCTGGAGTCCACAGAACCTGATCTGCTGAGGACAGGACTCACAGCTCTGTGTACTGCTCTGTGGAGAGGCCTGAGCAAGAATGTCATGTTTTAATGTTTATTTTCGTAACCCTTATTTCAACATCCTGTGTTTAGGAGGAGAGTCATTGCATAGGATTGCGTAGTGCCTTTTCCTTTTTTATTTTTTAAAGAAAAGTGTGCGCTGATGTGGAATGACACGCTGCACTGTCATTCTTCTTATTCTTATTAGGACTGAATCGCTTCCATGGCTCTGCAGGAATGTTGCTGTTGCTGGGTGGTGTGTATGTCGGCAGCGGTAGTGTGCCATGTTCCATCTTTCTGACTGCTGGGTGTAGGGCACACAGGCAAGGCTCAGTCCTGGCTGGCTGGACGGTGCTGTGTACTGGGGCATGTTTTCCACTGTCCTTCTCAGTATTGACAAACTGCATGAGGGGTGTCCTGTTTCTGCCCCCCCCCCCCTCTTTACCCTGCCACCCAAAGGCCTGAGCACAGCAACTCCACTGCCGCCTTCTCAAGTGAGGGAGCAGCTGTGCTCTGAACCTGAGCCAGGAACACAGGTGTCTGTGTCAGTCTCAGGGCTGCAACACACACACACACACGCTCAAACTCATTTATTCTTGTTTAGTCTAACTGTTGCTCCTTCTTTACAGGTCACTTTGCCTTTGTGTTTTGCCCTCCTCTGCTCTTAGCATGATTGATTTCCTGGGGGTTCTGTGTAGTGTGTGTGTGTGTGGGTTAGTCTTGCAAGTGTGTCTCGTGTGATGTTGAAGATGCCCCCTGCGGAGCGCCCCTCCTCCCCCTCCTCCCCTGTCACAGTGCCCACCGCGGCCTCTTCTCAGAACGCATGTTGTTGTTCTTTTCAAGGAACCTTCGTGGCCAGACCTTTTGAAAAGCTCTTAGCGGCACTATTTAATTTAAGCAGCATAGTTTCTTTTTTTTTCCTTCTCAAGTTACTAGTTGTTTCTGACTTGCGATTCAAACTGATGTTAGAACTTGAATGTACCATAGTGAACCTATTATTTTCAGCTTAACTTTTGACGTGTTGTCCACATATTGTCGTAATTGAGTATTGTTGGAAAACAAGGCATCCATTGTAACTCTGCCATAGTGTTCTGTTTGATAGTAGTAAGCCTGCAAAATGCTCAGTTTTCAGTGAACATTACCTTGCAAGTCACGTGTGTGTGTGTGTGTGTGTGTGTGTGTGTGTGTGCGTGTGTGCGTGTGTGTGTGTGTGTGTGTGTGTGTGTGTAGTCTGCCGAATCAAAGGGGATGAATCTGATAGCTTAGCTAAACATGGCAGAAACCCATTGATTCAGCCTGGGATGCACTGAGGCCAGTGATGAGGCAGCCCCTCTGGGGAGGGAAGCTTCAGGAGGGGGGCTGGGGGGAGGGGGGCTGGGGGGGGGGGGTGGTGGGGGTGGTGGTGGGGGTATGTCCAGCGATTCTGGCGTGCATTCACTTATCTGATGTTGAACACTTTGTACTCCAGTTATCTGAGACTTTGACACAAGTCTTGAGTTTCGTTAAGCCTTAGGGACAAGCTGACTAAGCCCTTACTAAACGTGTTTTGGCATCTTCTCCGTGTGTATGTCACTGCTGTTTTTGAAGGACGCAGCAACCAAGTCAGTGAAGGAGCCGTCCTTCGTGTGAGCTTGTCATGTAGTGGTGTCTGCAGCCGTTCCGCCCAGACGTTAAGGTCGTATCTGTCATCTACACAAGCTAGGCATCCTAATGACATCATTCATGTGTCAGTCAAACAGGCTAATGACTTACCTGTCTGGCTGGGAAGAGGGAGGCGCTGTAGACGGCTTGTGAAGACTGTTGAAATGAGGAACATCTGGTCACCTGGTTTCTCTGTCTTTCTCTCTCTCTCTCTGGTGTGAGTGAACTTCAAAGCTCTAGTCCACATCTGAAGTGAATCTTAAAGGATGATGTCATGGGCAGAAAATGACTAATTCCTGGTCTTCATTGTGGTTGGAGGATTGGCAACGTCATGTCAGGAGACATACTCTCAACTGGAGTGTTTTCACAAGGCCCCTTCAAAATGGAGCACATTTCAGCCTTGCCCCATTTCAACCCAGTCTTCATGTGATTGCTAATTATGTAAATGATCAAACTGTTGGCCTTTTTACCTCAAATTTTTTTGGAGAACCATTGAATCACTGAAATTGCTGGCACACTATCCAAAACAACCATGACTTTGTTTGAGTAGACTTTGCCGGCCTAGCTGTGAAAATACTGCATTGGGTGAACTAGTTAGTGATAAGTGCACCAACAGATAAGGCTAATCTTTGTTGACTTGTGTGCAAACAAATCAATTCAGTGTTCTTTCTCACTCAATTCATTTCTCTCATGAATTGGTCTCCATTTGTATCCTTTTTGTATACTGACTATGTACTATGAGGAGCATAATGGTTTTCAGTCACTTACTGTCTCTCAATGGGACCATATGTAAATATGCACGACTGCTATTTGGGGATTTTATGTTCTTTCCATATAATCCCAGCAAGTATTCAGACTCACGATCCATGGAAATATCAGGGGATTATTATATTTCCTATGTATTTATGCAGCTGCACCGCAGGGTGAGGAGCTGAAACGGAGGACTTCAGCTTGATTTCATGGGCAGTTACGAATGCTCGTATTTTTCAAGTGTGCATTACTAACGTTAAGTGGCAACGTTTCTAATGCATGTAAGGAAGGTCTATAGAAACGCTGTGTGAATGATGGGGCCTGTTCTCCCTGTGTGTGGAGGTCCATTGTTGAATGTCCGTGTGCAGTGCTGCCCCCGTCTCACCCCCCTCTCTTCCCCCTCTCTCTCCAGCTGACCCCAGGGGGCAAGGCCGCCCAGGCCGGGGTTGGGGTGGGAGACTGGGTGGTGTCCATCGGCGAGACCAACGCAGAGGACATGACCCACGTGGAGGCACAGAACAAGATCAGAGCAGCAACAGACTCGCTCACCCTCACCCTCAGCAAGTAAGTGTCCAGGGTGTGCACCCTATCACACTCTCACAAACCATAACCCCTTCTGTTTGAAACACTGAAAACATGTATTAGGAGAGAACTGGGGGGTCAAGCTGTGGCTTGAAATTTACATCACATGTCATTTACACATTTTTGCTGTTTAAATGAAGCTCAGCAGATGTTATTTTGCTATTCTAAACTAGGTCAGCTAACATTACCCAGTTTACATACCTGGCTTGCCCCCTCCCTCCCTCCATCTCTCATGTTGATGAGGTGTCTCATGCTCTGGAGGCTAGGCCAAGGTGTGGTCTCAGCAGCTCTGTTACAGCACACACACTACATCAGCAGCGAGGCAGGCTGGTGAGGCAGGCTCAGGTGAGGCGGGTGAGGCAGGCTCGGGTGAGGCAGGCTCGGGTGAGGCAAGCTCGGGTGAGGCAAGCTCGGGTGAGGCAAGCTCGGGTGAGGCAAGCTCGGGTGAGGCAAGCTCGGGTGAGGCTGGTGAGGCAGGCTCAGGCGAGGCTGGTGAGGCAGGCTCAGGCGAGGCTGGTGAGGCAGGCTCAGGCGAGGCTGGTGAGGCAGGCTCAGGCGAGGCTGGTGAGGCAGGCTCAGGCGAGGCTGGTGAGGCAGGCTCAGGCGAGGCTGGTGAGGCAGGCTCAGGCGAGGCTGGTGAGGTTGGCTCAGGTCCAGCTGGTGTAGGACCAGACAGATTGGCTTACTCCTTTTCCTGTCATCAATTGTTTCAACTGTGGCTTCTGTAACAATAGTGACTGAATACTGTCTGCCCCGTTATAATGTGTAGAACCCTAGTTTGTGTTACAGGAGTCTTGCTATGGAAGAGCTGACTTAAAAGTATAAGACGGAGGAGGGGAAAGCGAGCTTTTTCTTTCTCCGTTTCCCTCCATCTCTACCCTGCCTCGCTTTCTCCTCCACACAAACACAATCAATGTCTTTGTGTAGATGGGAGATGCTATGGGAGTAGCTGCTTATTAAACTGGCAGCCCCACAGAGAGAGCAGGCGCTGGACCAGCCTAACGCATTACGCCTGACTCAAACAAGCCGGCGTGCTGACTTGGCGGTTTTCGGTCCACAGAAAGAGGTCACACGATGATGGCCTGGACTAACCAAATAAGGAGTGTAGGGAGAGCACCTCCCCAGACTAGGGATGAGCGATGGATGGGAAGGAGGAAGGAACCAGAGACTGGGTGTGTAGGGTTGAAGTCCTAGATGAGTCATGTGGAGAGCCATGTCCTGGTCTCCTCAGGAAGATGGATGGCTGCTCGGTTCATTCAAGTCTGAGAGTCCAAGATGTGTTTGTGAAGTTCTCTCCTTCCCTCCAGAGCTGTTGTGGAAGGACCTGTCTGTCTGTTCCTGGCCTGACACCAGACAGTGTGGTTGATGACATCACTGGGCGGACATGGGCCCAAGTGGGCTTGGAGTCGACTGTGAATTCAGGGTGACAGGGTTCAGTCCAGACAAGCAAATGGTCTTTAATTTGGCTGGAGCCACCCACTGTGTTAGCGAACAGACTGACCTATTTCTAGCCTTTTACACAACCATTTAAGGAATGTTGGCTACAAAGGGATGTGCCTGGCAGAACATTGAATTCTGGGGCTATTAGTGCATGCTCAAACCAGCAAGTCATGAACGCAGGTTGGGTTGCGTGCGTATTTCCCTAGCCTATGAAACGTCCTTGGTGTCCTGATTTCCTGTGTGCTGGTTTATCAGGTGATCCTGCAGGACTGGTTTCCCTAGCAACACCAAACATGTGGTGTTGCATGTAATAAAGGCTTAGACTGTATGTGCCTTGGACTGTATGTGCCTATGTTAATCAACGGCTCGTGGGCGCATTCGCTCCATATGGTGTGTGTGAGAGATACTGTACATCTTTGTGTCAGCGTGTTTATTTAACACCAGACATACTTCTCTCTCCCATTGAGCTCCTCTCCCATCTTTCTGTTCCTTCTGGTGAAGAGCTAATGTAAACAGCGCATTCCTCCTCCTCCTCCTCCCCATGGCTGCCTCAACCTTCTTTCCTCATCCCTCTCTTTCTCTATGTCTCAGTGGCTGACAAAGCTTCTGTTGAGTTGTGTTTTCCTTAAATACTTACTAGCCTACTAGTGCCTACTAGCGCAGGCATTAGCATTAGCACAGCTATTGTGATTTTGGTTTCCTTGGGCTTGGCTGAAGTGTACAATTTTGTTTTGCAACCAGAGGACAGCTTTGTGGTTTTGATTTATGGTGTATTGTTTGGTATCCAGCCTAGTTTCATTCAAGTCATATGATAGATGGTATCCTTTCTATTCTTTGGGGTTGGGTTTTATCCGTGCTCCTTTTTCAAGGAAGTGTAGAAACCAAAAGAAAGGCGGGGGGGGGGGAGAGGGGTAGAGAGATGAGGGGGACAATCTCAACTTCTGAAATCCAGCCTTGGGGATCTGTTATCACACAAGGCCCATCACCAGTGACCTGGTTGGAGGATGTGGTCTGGACCCAGTGATTATGAGCCGAGGACAGCCTTGAGAAGAATGTTCTGGAATCAAGCCATTCTTGTGAGATCTCTGGAGCATAGTTTGATAGCAAAGTGTGGATTGGCCAGAATAATTGACTCTTGAAATGTGGGAAGAAATGATCACATAGAGGGGGTGTATCAAATTTCAGCTCAGGTCAAACTTGGACCATCCTGCCAGCTAATTAATTCCTAAGGGCATTTACTTGGCCTCTTCCTTCTCCTGTTCCTCCCAACTCTTTCAGCTCTGGTGGTTTTGCCAAGAGAAATATTATACCTGCTCTAACGTTCACTTTCCTAACTACATAGGGTGTAGCCTACGTCCCTGTCTCCACGGGCACGAGGGTCTTTCATGTTTAAAAGTCTCCTAACTTTATACTGAGACACGAGTACTGTTGAGGTTCACTGTCTGTTAAACCAGCTTAACCTGTCATCTGCTTCTCAGCTCCCTCACACACACACACACACACACACACACACACCACCATATCAGTCTCCTCCCTCCCTCCCTCCCTCCCTCCCTCCCTCGCTTCGCCTCTCTCCCTATCTGATAGCGCCCTGTCGTACTTTGTCATCCTGTAGAGCGTGCAGGCCTATCAGCTGCTGTGCAGCAGATAAGAAGAGTGGGTATTAGCTAACTATGCTGTGTCGCAGGAAGGCAGCCATTATCCATTGTCACACCCTCTCTGTTTACAGTTAGCTGTAATAGATAGCGTGAACAGAGGCCTGGATCATCCAGGATGAACCCCCTGGTTCCTGTGGGTCTCTAAGGACGGGGAGAGGGAGAGATGTGTGGAGGTCTCTGACTCCAGGATAGCTGGGATGCTGTGTATTTCCTGTGTGTATAACCTAAAGTGTGTTCATGCCAGTATAGATCCACTGCCTTGTTCTAGAAGAGGACATCTCAAAATGTGTGATTAAATCCAAAGATCTAACAAATGTTGTCTTTCTGTAGTTTGCCACGAGTGAGGGGTTTGTTTTGTGTTTGGCTTGTGGAGCGTGTTTTGGGAAATGGTAGAGCAAGATTGATTACAATGATTTGGTTTGTGTAATAAAGCAAACAGTACAAAACCAAGTTGTAATTGAAAACAAGCCGAATGGCAGACATGATGTGAGCAAAATTAAATTGAGATGAAAACTACATTCTCCTTCCCTTGCTGTGTTGTCCCCAAAAGCCAACATTTAATCTCAGAAACAGATTGCTGCTCCAGTCTGTTATTCAACAAGGAAGAGCTGTTATATGAGGAAGAAAGAACACGACTCTCCATTTTTATTAATGTGTTTTTACGAAGTTATAGCTTTGATATAACCTTTTCTGAGTAATGTTCCTTTTCTAACTCTTCCTGTTTGCTGTGTCTTATCCAGAGCTTTCCATGCGGGGGGAGACCAGAAGGTAAGACCATGTTCGTTTGATTAACACCTCGGGGCCACACTGATGCTTAAGTAATGCAACCCAACACATCGTCTTGTTTCGCTAGTCCACAACTGAATTCCTCCATCTCCTGGCCTCTGCACACTCCAGTACAGAGAGTGTTTAGCTGTCCCTAAGGGGCCCAGACTGCGTTGTGGTGATGGATGTAGCAATCTAAGCCCCCGCTTGATGTTGCGCTTCTCCCACTGGTCTCCTCCGTGAATGTTATCCGCCAGTTAAAGACATTCTGATTCAATCGCGCCGGGCGCTCTCTGGGGCCCCGTAGCACACATCACGGAAGCATCAGGCCGTCGCCCCGCTATTGGTTTGTTGAGTGAAACGATAATGGGAACGTGTTGCCTGCGATTCCCAACGGAGAATAATGTCTTGCACAATCCCAGGTTCCGGAGTATATTAAGGGCAGAGTTCCAAGTGTGTAGGCATAACAGAATTCTTACAGACTCTAATGTATTAATTATCTCATTAATATGACCTATATGCATTGATTTGTAATTTGTCTGCGCTGGGAATATTGAATTGTACTCCATTGTAAGAGATCCGCCGTGTAGTGAACAGACTGTCTGCATGGTCTCTCTCACACAATGAGAAATCCCAATTGAAGGAAAGGGACGTTCCCAGGTTGACACCACCAGTGGTGCCATTGGATGGCTCTTGGCTGACATCCAAGATACATGAGTCAGACTCTTGGGTGTGTTCATGTTCTTTGCCTGACTACAAGCCTGCCTGCTCAGAGGAGAGTCATCTGGCCTTGACGAGACCAGGGCTCCAAACACTAACCATACGTGTTCACCACAAACGATCAGATCTTCAACCTGTGGGATTGTGCAAGTGCAGATGGAATGCAGATATGTTTTCTATGTGTGCGTTTGTACATCAGCTTTTGCAGTGTGTGTGTGTGATGTGTTGTCTAATTGCATGTTGATGTGTGGTGGTGCTCTCTCTCTCTCACTGTCCCTCCCCAGCAGGACTGTTCCCCTGCCTCTGTGCAGCCTAAGTACTCCTTTGCCCCCAGCACGGCCATTAACAAGATGGCACGGCCGTTTACACCAGCCGGGGGCAGTGCCAACTCAGGTCCTGTCATTAAACCGGTGGCGTACGCCCCTAAGATTAACACACCACGGTCACTGGCCCCCACCAGCATGCAACATCCACACAACGGGTAGGTGCACGCACCAATAAACACACATGTTATCACACACAATACTCTTGGACACTTAACACGAGAGGGACTTGTGTTGAAGTTCACCTGAAATCCAAATGACTCGATCAGTATCGGTAGGTTGAGGTTCACGCTTTGTTTCCGAATGTTCAATTCTTGAGTTTTCTGTCACATACTCTTATGTACTGACTAGAAATGGATTCTTGTGAAGAGTTCTGGGAGTTGACGTAATGGATATATGATTCTGCTTATAAACTCTGTCTACGGAATGAAATCATTGATTTGATTACAGAAGGGTAGTTGTCCAAAGCGTACTCGTGACCAAATGCTTGAGAAAAATGAGAATCCCACCCCTGCAAGGTGTCTTATGTCTGTTAACTTTGAAAGGTTGAAAGATTCCTTTTTCAAATGGGAGTTGACTCGTCAGAAGGGAGGTTGGTTTTAAAGGCTGATCGTTTTTGTGCTGGTGTTCCTGTTTCACAGACATGCGCTGTACTCTCATGCAGTGAGGCCTAACACCCCCCCCCCCCCCTCACACACACTCTAAAACAAACAAGCACATCCACCCAAACGCTAACCCAACAAAAAACAAGTATACAAGTATTAGTTCAACGTGTCTGGTGGTCTGGAAGGATGAGGGTGGGAGACTCTGGTCTTGCTGCGCTGCCGTTGGGGGAGGGGGTGTCAGTCTGACTTATGGCATGGTCGTGATGTCGTCTGCTGCTGTATTTAGCCGTGCTCAAGACCCTTTCCATAAAATTTGCTGAGGTCTCAAAGTGTTTTTACTGCGTGGGTGCAGGATTACCCTACTGCCTCATTCAGAGAGGCCACACATGGGCCTGCACCACCAGCCACCCTGTTCGTCTCCATTCTCACTCGGTCTGGTGGCCATTTTGTACATGAAACGTGTACTAGGGGTGGGAATCTTTTGGTACCTCACGATTCAAATTGATTCTTGGGGTCACAATTTGACTAAAAATCGATTCACGATTGATCAGATTTCGATTCAATATATGTTTACATAAAAAAAACAAAAAAAACAACTAGAAAATCGATTGTTGTGGGCTGTTGCCACACGCTGCTGGTCGTCCTGAATCCTCAGTAAGTCCAGGCCTAAACACACGGTCTGAACCACTGACACAACACGTGTAAAAGATGATTAGTTTTCCCAAACAACCCTGTTATACCATCTCTGGTTGGGTGTGGTCGGGTTTGTCACCCAAAGACACAACACACACACACACACACACACGGTTCAGCAGCAGTCATGTCTCACCATTAGGGGGTCAAAAGTTGTTTGGGCCAGCCAACTTCTGACACCTCAACTCTGCAGGTTGTTACAACTAAGATAGTTCAATGTTAAATGTAATGCCCCTCCCAGTTTCTGAGCCTTTTAGCGTTGGCAGACATTGGATATCCTTCCTGGTTCAGCCGACCGATCTCAAACAAAATTGTATTTGCTTAGTTATACGCCGGGAGAGGATTTTAAGACTGCGATTCAATGTGCTTTGATTCCCTGATGAATACCTAAGTTAACGTTACCCATCACAATCGGTCATTTATTTAAGCAACATTCTCAGCCCTTACATCGCTAATGTTACACACCGTGGACATGCACTCAGAACCGGCCAAATTCTTTTTGGCACTGAAATAAAGACCAATCATTGAAATGTTATTTGGTCTTCTTCATTGCCTACAAATAAAAATACTAATTGTTGGATTTCTATCGGCTATTGTTCCTACAATTTACATAACCTGTGACCATGCACCCTCCTGTAACTGGTGTTGCACTGAATCTTTTTCAAGATTAGCCTTTATTCTTCTACCATAAGTAGGCCTACACCATATCTTGGTCAGTTTTTGGCACTTTCTTCATGAGATGCAGTTTGTACAACTCATTTACTTGTAACTGGGAATACATGAGATTACATTACATTTCACAGTTCCACATGCAGAATTCACATGCCATTATATGAACATCTCACTGTATACAGCATCCATGCTCTGTTCAACAGGATCAGGATGTGCAAATCGTTTTTATATTAATTATTCTCATGTCAGTGTAACTGACAATTCCTCGCAAGCCTGTAAATAAAAGTACATGGGGAGAGAACTACCAGTAGCTACCATAGGCCTACAGAATTCTCTGCATCCATTTCTGCGGCACCAGTCAATGTCTCTTCGTCTTCCTTATCATCATCATTCTGTGATGAAAAGCATTCTGTTGGGTAACTGCTACTACAACTTGATATAGGCACCAACTGATATTTACTTTATCATGTCAACATATATATTACTTAAATGATATCAGTTAAATGAATTATCAATTGGTTTGAATGAGATTTGAACCAAGGGTATCGTGTTTGGCAGTAGACTCGATGGTACACATCCTTACCCCCTGAGTCAGAGTTCCTGTTACTTTCTACAAGACAGTGTAATTGCCATTTTGAAGACAATTTTTGAAGTTTGTGAATCAATGTGAATTGCTAGAAGGCTGAATTGCAATTCACATGTGAATCGCTTTTCTCCCCACCCCTACTAGGTACACCTGGTGGGCAGGCTGAGCTGCAGTCTGTGGGTGTAGTCGTTTATCTCTGGGGAATGTGACATATGTCTGGACTTGTTGCTTTACAGCAGTTTTGCGTGTATTTGCATTGCCCCAGTAACCATGTGACGCGGTTACCATGTGAGTGACATTCAACATTATTAACCGGGTATTAGTCAACGCAAACGGAAATGTTTGCAGTTCTGGTGCAGCCCTGAAATAGAACTTCCTCTGCAAATCCCTGTGACATACTGACAGGAATGTGATGAGGTTTTGGCATGTTTGGTTTGGAGAGAGGAGGAGAGACGGGGGAGGGGGGAAGCAGCTGAGTCATTTTGGGGTCAGACTGACAGAGAAATAATATATTTACTTCCCTGTATCTCTCTTTTTCTCTTGTGTGAGTGTGTGTATGTGCGAACCTGTCAACAATAACAGCCTGTCTCTGTCACCTCCTGCATGCTTTTGAAAACCCATCGAGGCTCCTGACTATTGTCTGCATGTCTTGTTTCCGTCTGACACATTCGACTTCTTTTGTTCTCCCCAACTGACCTTTGGCTTTTCTCTCTGCTCTCTTCTCTCGTTCTTTTTTCTCTCTCTGCAGATGGAAGCTCTCGACAAGTCAGTAAAACAGTTTTCCACCTTACCTCGCCCCTCAGTATTATGTGCCTGCTTGCCTGTCAAATTACTATCTACTCCTATTTTACCTACATTAGTATACCTCAGCCTCCCTCCAGCTCAGCAATTAGTTTCATTAGGGCCTTTACGGCCCGTTAACTTTCCTGCGGTGTAATGTAAAATGACGAGGTCTGCAGGCCCAGGTACAACTAAAAGGGTTCTTACTACTTTTTCATGACTTACTCAGCATTTGACTTGTAACCTGACCGTATCCTTTCTAAACTCTTCTAAAAACATAATCTCTCACTACTCTAGTTTGATCTCCATTCGTCATGTGTGCGTGTTCTCTCTCTTTCTCTCCTGTGTGGGTGTGCTCTACAGGGGTGAAGCGTACTATGATGAGATGTCATACCCCGTGGCCAAGTAAGGGACAGGTGCATGGCGGCTGGTCTCTCTTGCTGGTCTCTCTGGCCGCTAGCCATGCTAGATAGAACAGAGTTCGGTGTGAGAGTTCAGTTATCTTGACCTCCATCTACTCTAGCATGGCCACACAGTGCTCCATCGTCTCTCATCTGTTGCCCGACTCACCCCCCCCCCCTTTCCCTCTCAAGCTTGCTTTACATGCTCTATGCAATGGATTCTTTCAATAGCATGCTTGTGATATCATCACAGCAGTAGTGTCACTATGATCTAGGATTGTTCCTGTGATGTCAAGTGGGCCTGAGAGTAATGACTGATGTGCGTGTGTTTGTCTGCACATTGTGGCGTCCGTCTGAGTGTCCGCCAGAGTGCGTGTCCCGTGCTTGGAGCCCATGAGCGGATCGCCCAGTCAATAGTGCGCGTGATTACGGAGTGGCGTGTCTGTAGCGTGTCGCTGCCGGGCGGGGTTAACGGGCGGTGTGTGTGCAGGCACGGCCTGAGGATGGACGGCATGCCCTGCTTCATCCCCAACGACCGCAGCAAGAAGAGACTGATCGAGGACACCCAGGACTGGCAGCCCCGCACGGGCACCACCCAGTCCCGCTCCTTCCGCATCCTGGCCCAGCTCACAGGCACCGACTTCAGTAAGTCAGGGAGGGAGAGGAAGGTGTGGGTCAGGGAGAGAGGGGGGGGGGGGGGTGGGGTGTGGAGTGGAGGAGAGGGAGAGTAGGGTGGGGACTGTGGTTCGGGAGAGGTGGGGACTGTGGTGGGAGAGGTCTGATTAGCAAAAAGAGGGAAGATGAAGTGGTTGTTCAGGTTGCTGTTGACACACATTGTGTGTGTGTGTCAGTGAAGTGCTCTGATTTGTATTTCTCCTGGATCTCCCAGTGCAGGATCCAGATGATGAGAACATGAAGAGGGCCAGGTAAAGCGTGTGTGCTCACATCCCCCCCTTGTTGTCTGCTCCAACAGTTCCTTTTCTTTATCTGCTCTTCTCACAAGCGTGCGTGTGCTGTGGAGTGCTCATTTGCCTGTGCGCGATAGCTGAAGCTTGTTAGTCTGTAACTTTTGAATCCTGTTGGAGTTGAGACGGTTTTTAAGTTAAGCGTGTGGTGTTATTTATTGAATTGTTGTTCATCTATTTTAAGTGATACCGTTTCCTATTGCATGGCACATTCTGAGATGTGTCCAAAGACGGGCCTGCCTTTCAAAGCTGTCATCTGACGTTTCCTGCCTGTGCTGTTTTCATCTTTCCCTCTCTCTCCCCATCTATTTCTCCCGGCTTTCCTACTGTCAATTTCTTCTCCTTCTTTCCCTTTCTCCCCCACTCTCTTGCTCATTCCTGCTCCGTCTCTTTTCCTTGCTCTCTCTCGCTCTCTCTCTCTCTCTCGCTCGCTCACTCTACCCCCTTCCTTCCCTGTCTTTGTGCGTTTCTCTGTCGTTAGGGAGAAGTTCCTTACAGAGATTCAGAGTCCCCGCTATGCCCGTCTGAGGGACTGGCACCACGAGAGGTCTGCACGCTCGCTCAATATCAAGTCCTGAACGTCGCCAGGGCAACGGCAGGGGTGGACAGAGCCCTCGAGCGCCATATGACGACGACAACAATGCCGACGAAAGCCCACTGTCCCGAGGCAGTTAATAAACTCACCTGCGAGATAGTTAGTGGGGGGGCGGGGGGCGGGAGGTGGACGATAACCGAAAAAATATCTGCAAAAAAAAAAGAAAAGGGGTAGAAAAAAAAAAAGAAAAAATTGTATGACATGCTGCCTAGATTACCAAGCCCTTTAAAGGAACCTTGCATACTGAGCCTAACTGTCAGAATTCCCTCAGAAATGGAGTTGAGGGGTTTGTCTACACCTGTTGAACACCAAGTGTCTGTAGTGCTGTTGCCCATTATACTGAGACAGGAAGTTGTCTAAACCTGAGGAGAAGCTGGGGGGCGGGGGGGTCGAAGGAGGGAGGGGGGGGAGGTGTTCCAGTTCTGTTTTGTTCTTTATTCTACTGCGTGTATAGTCCAGGCCCTCCTTTGATCTTCTTTCTCTCTCTCTCTGCACATGTTTCTGTTTTGATTTCTGAGCTCTTCATCTCCTAGGTTTCTCCCTCCAATAAGACACAATGGAGGGTAAATCTGTACTTTTTTTTTTTCTTTTTTTTCTCAAATACATAAAAAGTCTGGAAAAAAACACGACCCCCTGCCTCTGTCCTTTTCTCTGCTTCTTTTCTGGTCTGTTCTGATGTTCTAGATTTGGTAGATCCATACATGTGCAACATCACACCCAGGAATCCACCATGTGTGTACGGCTGACCATCCTAACTGATGCCATTTCTGATTCTTAGTGAAGGAATACCTGTGAAGCGTGTGGTTATGAATATCTGGAGTGGCTGTTGCATTTCATACATTTTCCCCTACAAAGGAGTCTAGTTTCAAAAGCCTGCTGGTCTGGGGTGGATGGGGGGCGGGGGGGTGGTGGTGATGGGTGGGAGGAGGGCGGGAGTGCACAAGATGATGTAAACACTAACCCGCCCCAGGGTGACGGTTTGATGGAACCTTGATGATGAAACTGCTTAAGGATTGGATTTCACACTTCCACTGCCCTGAGGAATGACAGTGGAGCTGAGCGAATGGGAATTGAATATTCACTCCTTTTATATTTGATACTGTATCTGCAGTCATTGAAAGGTGTGTTGTTCTATTAAAGATGTCAGCTCCTCTCATCATCATGTCTGCCTGTAAGGACTAGCTGCAGGACAGCCGCAGAGATGTGGGGAAATCGACAGTAAATCTACATGTCATTCATATGAATAAAAACACTGAGCTCCCATCCAAGAGTTGCTAATTAAGAGTACCTACCACGTGACGTTTCCTAGTTATCACCATGGTTACAAGGACATCATCTAAGGGTACTGTCGTTCTTAGGAGTGTTCATTCTCTTTCCCCCCTTAGTCACGATCCAACCCCGTCGCCAGCTAAGAGCCAGACAGCAGCCAAACCTGATGGTGAGTCTCTTCACCTCCACTGGTGCTCCCAGGGCAGGGTCACTTCAGAGGCTGACTCTCCGGTCACCTGCCTATGGAAGCCCGACTCTTGTTTTCTCAAAGATTCTATCTCTCTCTCTCTCCCAGCCTCCAAGACCCCTGTGGCGGAGCCCCCCCCTCCTTCAGGCCCCGCCTGTCGACCCCCATGGGTGACGGACGTGAACTTTGCGGACCGGTACCACCCAGACAAGACCAGCACGGTCCTGACCCAGCACAGGCAGCCGGCCCAGCCCACGCCCATGCAGAGCCGCAGCACCATCCTACAGGCGGCGCAGCAAAGCCCCGCAGACAGCGGGAAGACGCCTCTGTGTGGCGCCTGCAACAAAGTCATAAGGTAGGACCACGTCGCCCCCTATCTTCTTACTCCGGTAGTACTCCCAATATGTGTGTGTGTGTGTGTGTGTGTGTGTGTGTGTGTGTGTGTGTGTGTGTGTGTGTGTGTGTGTGTGTGTGTGTGTGTGTGTGTGTGTGTGTGTGTGTGTGTGTGTGTGTGTGTGTGTGTGTGTGTGTGTGTGTGTAATGTGCATATATATATGTAGGTATCACGCCTTTTCGTGTTAGCAGAAAGGAAACATGGGTAAATGTGTTTAACACGTTTTGAGTGGTATAAAAAAAAAAAAAAAAAAGTCAGACAATCGTCCTCTGGAACACAAATGTATTTTTCTGGTGCGTCTCAGCACAAAAAACGTAACCAGGTTGCAATACAAAATATTTTCACACACAATTTGCAAGAGAATTGCTGTTAGATAAACAATATATGTAGTGTCGCGTCATGCAAGTTCATGGAGGTTAAATCAATGACAGAGCTGGTGAAGGCTATGTCTTGGTGGAATCCATTACAGCTTTGTTTGTCGAGGCACTACATTAGAAAACCCTGTTGTTGCTGTGCCAACTGCTTCTAAGTGTGCGTCCGTGCGTTCCAGGGGTCGGTACCTGGTAGCGCTGGGGCGTTCCTGGCACCCAGAAGAGTTCACATGCTCCCAGTGCAAGATGGTTCTGGATGAGGGAGGCTTCTTTGAGGAGAAGGGCTCTGTGTTCTGTACTAAGTGCTATGACAACCGCTACGCTCCCAACTGTGCCAAATGCAAAAAGAAGATCACAGGGGTAAGTGCTGCCCTCATGCCCTTACAACAGCCCCAAAAGAGAAATATCGACCGTGCGTGTATGTGAGGTGAACATTCACACCCTATATGTGTCTCTGCAGGAGATCATGCATGCCCTGAAGATGACCTACCACATCCAGTGCTTCATGTGTGCCGCATGTAAGACCCCCATCAGGAACCAGGCCTTCTACATGGAGGAGGGGGAGCCCTACTGCGAGAGAGGTGAGGACGGGACGCCCAACACCACCCCCCCAACCTCCGCCCTCCATCAACTGATGGCTCACGCTTCCGTTATCAAGCCAGATAGATATAGGTATCTTATACAGTCTAAGAGGTCATCCCTACAGAGAATCTCCATTCATGTGCAACTTAGCCTCAGCCCAGAATTCCTGTGTCCTCTGAAAAAGGCTGTAGTCCCCGCTGATGGTTTGACGCAGTCAGATAACGTCCTCTGGCAAATGTGCTTTATGATAAGAGGCTCTGAGACACACCATCCATTACCGAAATGTTTTTAACTGACGGACCACATTTTTCAACGGAGTCCGTTTCTGTTGCAGTGGAGGATTCTCTTCCACACATGGATCAGTCAACATGGCTGATGGCTTCATCTGGGCTAATCCACTTACTACCTCCTGACTTATCTGCTGTGCTCTGAATGGAGCACGGGCCTGCCTTTGTGCTCCTAATAATTTAACAGGTCCCCTTTCTCTCTCTCTGACTCTGTCTGTGTCTCTCTGACTCTCTCTGACTCTGTGTCTTTCTGTCTGACTCGCTCTCTCTCTGTGTCTGTCTGTCTGTCGTCTCTCTCTGTCGTCTCTGTCTCTCTATCTCTGACTCTGTCTCTCTTTCTCTGACTCTCTCTTACTCTCTGCCTGTCTGTGTCTCTGTCTCTCTCTCTCTGTCTACTGTCACTATCCCTCCATCTGCTCACGAGAGGATTTCTTTTTAAATCAGAGGTAAACTTCAGCCCTGCTCTCATCTTCACAATAAGGCCCTAAGCGATGATAAGCATTCTGCCAGCTCAGCATCTTTCAGGGGTGGCGCAGCTCCCTGTGAGTAGCAGTATTAGAGCACGCCACTTTCCCCTCCGTAATGAAAAAAGGGGGACAATCCAGTTAAGTATCAGGAGCAATTTCCCCCCCCGTCCTAATCCATCCCCTACATGCGGGGAACAGGCTAATGGAATTCCTCTTTCTCTCCTTTTCACTGATGATTGTCCTGCTCCCAAACCAAACTTCACAGAAGCTGGAAAGTGGTTTTACCGAGGCTTATGGTTGACTCACCCTCCCCCCCCCCCCCCTTTTTTTCTCCCCTTCTCTCTCTCTGTTCTTCTCTCCCCAGACTATGAGAAGATGTTTGGCACTAAGTGCCACGGATGTGACTTCAAGATTGATGCAGGGGACCGTTTCCTGGAGGCTCTGGGCTACAGCTGGCATGACACCTGCTTTGTTTGTGCTGTGAGTCACTCTGATTGGCCCTTGCTCCGGGGGTCCAGCCCAATTCCCTAGTCCCCTCTGGAGCCCACAGTACCCTGTTAAACCTCAGTCTGATGCATGACAGTGGCTCCTCCCTCTCTCTCTCTCACTTCACTGCTCTCTTCATCTCTCCCCCTGTCTGCTGACGCTGTCTACCTTTCTCTCTCTGGCCTCTCCCCACCACTCCCTCTCTGTCAGGTGGTAAATAAAAGGCTGGGTAAATAATGAGAGCCAGATGCCAGAGTGAAGGCAGCTTTGTCTGCAGTCACACAGGTATTCATTCTCTGTCTCCTCTCTCTCCCCTCTAGCTCTGCCAGATCAACCTGGAGGGGAAGACATTCTACTCCAAGAAGGACAAGCCTCTATGTAAAGGCCACGCTTTCGCGCCCGTGTGAAAAGGAACGACAGACGACAAAGAGAAACGAACGGCTCTCAAACACGGCCCGCCGTCCTCTCCAAGCCTGACCCGCCAACCCAAGTCCCCCGACACGCACACCGCCAAAAACCAAGGATGCATCCGTCTACACGTCTGACATCCACACTGTCCTGGATCCCTCTGCTGTCCCCTATCTGAGGGGGGCGGAGGGTCTGTTCTGTGTTACGTGTGTCAAGTTGGGTGTACTGTTCCACACCAAGCCTTGTGTCGCTGCAGTGCTGGGAGCCATGCTCTGTGTGGTATCTCTTCTGTCTGTGTACTGCCTCAGTCTGCATGATTGTCTCCCTGTGTTAAGGGTCCATATATTTATAGATAGTGTATTGTTTTATTTTTGGGGGGAGGCACCCATGACTACTTGTTTGACGGCATGGGAAAGCCGTGTTTGAAACCAAATCATCTATGAGAGATTTGAGCACAGCATTGAGATCATGCCTCCTGGAGATGTTCCTTGTTTGCTGTTGACATAATTGATCGGTCAAAACCTGCTCTTACGATACAGGATTATAATAGAATCTGGGTTTCTTGTATTTTGGTTACTCTTTTGTATGAACGTGTGTATTAATGTGTCTTTTGAAGCTTTACACCCTTTTTAGCTCTAAAATCAATATAGTAAATACAAAACAACCCTGCTGTGCCCTTAAGTACCTGCTTGAGGTAGATGAAATAAGTAATGCGTTTTTAAAGAGGAGCTGTACTGTTTAAACTCTGTAGCTAATCAATAAACCCTCTGTGGTCTTCTTAACCAGATTCATACCTCTTATCCACTTTGATACCAGGTTTCTGACAGTGTAACTTGTCAAGCAGATCATGTACTAATAAGGTCAGACCAGGTTGAGATTTAACATTCTGCATCTTTCAATATTTAATCAGGAGAATGACAAGACATGGCAGACAAAGGAAAAGATTCAGTCCTTGTTTTAACAATATATAATTTATTTACAACGATTTCAGGTTGAATTACTATACATACCTTTCTGAAATTTCATAGATATATATACATAAGGCCAAGTAAATACTTGAAAGCACTTAGAAACGAATTTCCAAAATTCTACCCACAAATCCATATCATTGTCCAAAAATTACAGAAAATCTCCTTCCGGAGAAGTTTTCCATCTCCACAAAAGATTTGACAACAATTTACACTGACAATAAGGAACATAAAAGGTTAGAAAACAGAAAGAAAAAAAAACTAAACTGAATTGTACAATTGCATAAGCGCTGTGGCATGTAGTAAATACAGCATTTTTGACTTGCAGAAAGGCAAGGAACATTGAATCAAGGAACTAAATAGAAAATCATTCACAGGTACAGTAGTCTGTTATTCTGAGTTCCAAAGGAAAATTGAATTCAGTCAGTGACAAGTAGATACAAACACACACACAAACACGCTTACTCACACACGCGCAAACATTCTAGACACCGAATAGCAATGAATGTCCCTTTAAGAAAATGTACACACATAAGGAAATGTTTGTCAAGTGCTTGTGGTGAAGTTCCACAACCACTCTAATAAACCCAAGGTCTTATGGTATAGATCGTTGCCGCTTCCAGAGAGGGAGCTGAATGGTGAGTCGTGTTCCTGGACCATGAAGACGGATTGTGAAGATTTGTCCGACGAGTTCAACGGTATCTTCAGTGGAGTCATACCAAATAATGACTGGCTATCATTGATCATTAGATAATACAAACCAGGCACCATTTAGCAATGCAACCTTCTGGTTGGTGCTTAGCAGCATTCTAGAGCCAATAGGATCAGTCATAGTGTCTCTGCAGCCGGTCATTATTTGGCAGACCAGTGAGTTTATTTCCGGAGGGTGGTGGTGTTTTACAGTGCTTGTAAGCCGACATGTTTACACTCCATAACACAAACACTGTTAACAACCGCAAACACATCTGACTGTACAACTGCCATGATGACCCATGGCATGATGTGGTTGGCCTCCTAAAAGTGGACCCAGGAGATTGTCTGTGTCATAGTTACATGTTACTACACCCACTAGGTCCTGGGTTTCAGTAGGACTGCTTTTGTCACTATTCCCTCTTGTCTGTTAAATGCTTGAATATAAATAATCAGATAGCCATAAACTTGTGAGAACAAAAAACAGTATTAAAATGTCTTGAGGGGGAAAACAGTCTCTAAACCCTTTAACTCTACAGAAAGTCTTTACTGCTAGATCAATGTGAACAGATGGCTATAGGCAAACATCACGCTTTAGACTTGACAAATGAAAGCGCCAGGTTTTTTTTTGTAGTTTTTTTCTCTCTTTTTCTTGGCTCCATATTAAAATATAATTTACATTTCTTTACAAAGTGATACAATAAACTCTCGACTAGCATCACTGCCAAAACAAGGTCTATGAAGACAAGACTATGATGAGAGTTTCAGACATAATGTCTGTCTTAATGATAGTAGAGAAGCGAGATGTGGGCGAAAACAAATGGCAGCTCAAGCTACAGTAACACCTAAAATAACACGTGAATGGGCACTATACTGTGTGATGCAGTGGCCTTGTATGGTTTTCATAAAACTTTGGTTAGCAATTCTGCTGATATACAGTATGTAAAGTGACAGCACGCTGCTGCTGTAGAAAAGTATGTACATATTACATCTGATTCTGACTCACTTTCACATGGAAAAAGGAGGCCTTTAGTCTGTGGTGTTCATGTTGGTTCAAAAGCTTGTAACATCGACACAAGAAATGCAGGACTACATCCCTGTTTTGATTCCACATTTCAAATAGAGTTGCTCTTGACTGATGTTGTGGTTAAGTCTTAGGTGTGCCGTAACTAAGGAAACTAAGAGTGCCATGGCCATCCTACATTGAGGGACCTTGGGAGATGTTCTAGACAAGAGGAAAAATAAAGTAAATGTCTCTAACATAATCATGAACGTGTACATTCCAGCTATCTGACAATCATCAATTCTTTCTTTCTGGTTGGGAGAGGGCATGGCATCCAGGGCTTTCTATACAACCGGGGGGTGAAAACCCCCCATGCAACCCTGAGGCAGTGAGGACTATGGCTAAACGGGGCCTACTCATAAGCTTCCACACCACAGGGGCCCAGTCTCCTGTCTACGTAGACTAGCGGCCTGATTCTTCCTGGTTATGCAGAGTGGGCAGGGTCAAGAGACCAGTTAGAAGTCACTAAGAGAGAATGCCTTATTTCATGGATCTGCCTCCGACTTTGTTGTTGTTGCTGTTTTGGAATCGACTTTCTAAGTGACGAGTGCGCAACGGCGCGCTAAGCGAATATGCGTCCGTGCCTGTGAGCCTAATAGAGCGTGAGAAAGGGGTGACCTGTGTCACGCGCCCCGTGAGGACGTCGCACCAAGAGCGCTTTATGAATTATGAAAACAAGCCCTGCCTTCCCATCTGTATCACTCAGAGTCATTTGCAGATGATAATTTGTTGTTGTCAGATTTTCTGTAGGCAGTTTCTCTGCATTATTCATCCTTGAGAAGAGGGGTCTTGTCTATACAGTGGCTCCCTTTGGGCACTGCTTTATGTAACACATTTTCGCCCCCACAACGCAACCAGACAGTAATGCTGTCGCAGAAATGAGTTTTGGAGACATATGCACTTGAATATGAGCTAGGAAATGTGCCCTAGGCCCTTCATAAACTGAGGAATTCAGTAAAACAGAGTGCTATTGTGATACGTTTGGTAATATATTAGAAATAATACAAAAAGAAAAAGGGTATTACCTTTAAGAATAAATGGCTTCTGAAAGGTAATGTTCTATAGAGCTCACTGACTTTCTTCAAGAGTTCAGCAAACCAATCAAAGGAAAATATAGATTTTTCACATGTAAGAAAAAGCTTTGGAGCGTCTAACAGAATCAAGACCTCACAGCGTAGCAATAACAGCTTCACTTCAAACAGGACGGTTACAAACAAGAGATGTTCAAGAGTGAAGACATAAAATCTATTGCCAACCAACGTGTTCCATGATTAGCTTCATCTCTCTCTGGATAAAAGCACATATAATGACACAAGCAGATTTGACACCTACTGTATATTACGCCATTGGTTTGGGTAAAGTGGGGGTAGTGAGAGTTCCCACACCGTGGGGATTAGTGTTTTAGGTCAAGGGATGCTTAACAATGGCCCAGCCAGTTGCATAATCGAGTGTGATATTTGACCACAGCAAACACTGTCACACACCCAACTGTCAGGGGCATGAGGGGGGAACGAGAGCTCAAACATGTCAACCGTTTTCATATTCATCTAAGCATCTTGTTTTGGAGTTTGAATTATTTTACTAACCCCCCACCCGCCCCCGCCCCCCCAACTAAATAGGCCAGATACTTCTAGACTGGTAGTGTGTTTTTCTTCAACAAAAGCATGACTTGGAATACCCTAGACAATGTTCAAGAGGCCTGGTCTATCACAGCCTATCCTGGGCATGAGACTACTGAGGGCTAGAGAGAACGGAACGTGATGAGCAGTGTCCCTCCATCCTGTTCTCTCTCCGATAGGACAGGGCGTGTCCTCCTCTCTGCTCTCTCCATGTGCTGGTGTTGGGGGGGGGGGGGGGGTACACTACCTTGTTCCAATCAGAGGTTAGCACTCCCCGTCCGACACCAGGAAGATCATGGCCTCCTGCTTCCCGATGTCGGCCATGATGGTGGCCAGCTGGTTGAGGTTGCCGCTGTGGAAGTGCTGCGTCTCCCACAGGTCCAGGATCACAGAGGTGGGGCTGGCTTTCGACGCAAAGAAACTCATGTGTCTGGAGAGGGTGAAGCAGAGAGAGGCTTCATGTATTACAATCACATACTGGCAACCAAAATAATCTGTTTTGTTGTTCTACCAAATCAGCATTTATAGAATTTGGGGTTTATCGAGTTTTGCAATTAGAGGATGCAGACATGTTTACTATGGTACATTATGCCTGCTGTTGGCCGTAATACAAAGAGGCAGTTTATGAGAAGACTGATTAGTTTTTGCTGCTTTTGCTACCTTAGATCAACAACCAGGAGACATCTTAAATTTTAAAAAGTAAGTTTATAAGCCCCCCCCCACCCCCCCTCCACACACACACACATTGAGGACATCTGATATTAATTGAAACAATAGGTTTGGAGGTGATCTAGTTCAATAAACTTCCCCAGCTGCGGCAAGCACACATCTCGAGTTCCCCAGGAATTGTCCCCTCTCTAGTACAGGATGCAGTTGCAGTCCACGGCTGCTGCAGCACCTCTAAACCCCGAGGTAAGAAGTGTGCTATGAAAGTAACGATTGATCGTCAAGGTACTAAACGATCCCTGCCTCTCAATATATTCCCTAGAAAACAACATCAAATACCACTGGGTATGTCAAACCATTTTTCTTTCAAGTCTTGAAACTTCAAACTTCCAATAGGCGGCATGTGCCCTAATCTTTTCATTGATGTTAAAAAAAGGGTCTTAATTCCACATAAATCCCATATGAAGACCCACACTTAAGTAGGAAGTGACCTTCTCCTTGTTTTGGACCGGAACCTTTTGGATCAAACCCAATCAATAAGAACAAAGAGGAGGCCCTGGCAGGCTGTTTATTTGATGTGGAGCGCGAGTCGATCCCACAGGTACCTGAAGGGGCTTGTTCGATCTAATGGCGTTTTTCTGTTCTCTTAACGTCTGGGGCTTTCAGTGCTGTTATGTACAGCACATGTGACAGAGCACTGGGAAAGATTATGGCATGCTGGTGTGGGGTGGGTGTGTGTGTGGGGGTGTGAGGGGGCAGACACGTACAGGGCAAAAAGGCACACAGTCCTTCAGTTTCACCTTGAGAACTGCTAGCAGCTAACTCAGCTATATTGCTAACTCGGTACACTTATCCAAAACTCAGAAGCAACTGCAACATAGAGGCGCTAGCTAGAAAAAAGGGGTCCAACTGCCTACAAATGGAGGAGAGCTTAACCATGCAATCACGTTTGCGGAAAAATTGAATATTTACAAACAGCACATATCCATCCTTCCTTATCCCAATTTCCAAGAAGAAGATGGTCTGGAATATTCCGGTAACCGGTGTTATCGTATGAACAGCACGGTGCTGACTCTAGCCTCAGTCGTTCACGTCACTGAGGGAAGCATGAGCTTGTCTTTAGTGCTGAGTGCTGTGAAGGCCACTCACAGCAGTGCTGTGAAGGCCATTTGTACATGGAGGGAGAACATCCAGCGCAAAGGTCCGCGGTATTTTGAGCCATATTGATTAGTCACGTTCACCTTTGACTACTTGTTCTTACATTTACACTCTGCCTCTCATTCTCTCTCACACACACACACACACACACACACACACACACACACACACACACACACACACACACACACACACACACACACACACACACACACACACACACACACACACACACACACACACACACAGAGAGAGGGAGTGTCTGAATGTCAAAGGACCTGTTCCATTTACAGTATAAATTACTGTTAGGTTGTTTGAAAACACCACTGAAGCTGTTCCTTTAAAAGAACTTAATGAAAATCGATTTAAGTTGAGCAAAACATTGCTAATTGAACCTGTACTGCACCAATTCAAACTGTAATTAATTGGGGTAAATAAAGCTTATTGGACAAATGAAGTATACCTATTTGATTCCATTACATGGGGGGAAGTTAAATTAGAGGATAATTGATCCCAGTGTTCTGGCTCTGTCCTGTTAAAGGCAGTTTGCTCTGGATGATAAAGCAAGATAACCGCTGGAGAGAGGCTGGTGAGGGAGACGGGAACAGCCCTAAATATCCCCCTCGAACGTCAGCCTGATGGACAGTCAGCTACCTGTCCACTTCCTGCCTTCGCATTGAGCGAGGGAGGATGGAGGACGGACAGGTTTTTGTGTTCAGCACATTGCTGGGATGCTGTTGGGCTGTCTAGTCTGAACATGGCACAGAAGGATGTATGGTCTGTTATAGAACGGTAGCGTAATAGACTGTTGTATGATTTCATATTGCATTTTGTTCTGATAAAACCACAATTAATCAAGCTGTTACAACATGGTATTTCATAGTAACTGATGGAGAACTTAGTTTGGGAACAACATGTCCAAGGTTAGATGATCAATCAACAACAAAAAAAGTAAGAAAAAAAGTATGACCTATAATTCTACATTTTAATTTGATGGAATTCATTCTTCTTTTGAGCAATAACCAGAGTAGGATCTTTCGTTATCGTAAACAGCCGTTTTTTGTCCAAGCACAGTTAATGTCCAGCAGGCTACCTGTCCAGTTTGAGTCTCTGGGCCAGCATCCTCCAGTCAGCTCCGTTGGGGCAGGGCGTGTCCAGGCTGCTGCAGATCTTCTGTCTGATGAGGTAGGGGATCTGGAAGGCACTAGGACCTGCCAGAGCAGTGGCGTTGGTGTCCAGCATCAGGAACTCAGAGTCCAGAGCTCTGCTGTCCTGCAGGGCCGGTTTAGAGGTTACACACCCACACACCCACTGGCAGCGGGGGGGGGGGGGGGGGGGGGGGAGGTTGCGTTAGCGGCGGTCGTGTCTGAGGCGTTACCTTGGCGATGTTGAAGTCGAGGCTGAAGCTCTGGCCCTCCCCCTCCACCTGCCACACGCACAGCTGGCAGGTGAGCTGGCAGGTGGTCAGACTCAGACGCTCCAGGGAGAAGGTGCAGTGCAGGTACCGCTGGGAGCCGTTCCAGATGTGGTAGAACGGGATCTCCTGCCGAACGGGCCGACACACACACACACATTAAATACACACGCCGCGTACACAAAAGAGGCATACACACACACACACACATTAAATACACACGCCGCGTACACAAAAGAGGCATACACACACACACACACGTACACAAAAGGCAAATACACACACACACACACAGTGAGACCATGTGGGGAACACACCATTACACGGCCCACCGGCCAAGCCCACATCCTCTGTGTTTGACTCTCTCCAGCTGAGCATGCAGACTCTAGCCTCCCTGAGAGGGATGCATGTCTGTCTACTACTGTCACGAGTGTCATCAACTCAGCTCTTCAAGCCGTTATTCCCTGTGTATGCACTCCCAGCACACGGCTTGAAACACGTTCATTCTGGAATCAAGACGCTGTAATGGACTGCAGTCAATGTATGCTGTTAGTTGCCATGCACCTTATTTCCAATGTAATCTGCCAGTATGAGAATGTAAGAGCACAGTCAGAATCACAGTGGAAACTGCAGCACAAACTCCCTGTTTAGCAAATGGCTGAGGCGCCTACCAGGGACTGTTTGAGAATGGATTCATGGTTAACAATTTCCACATCTCTCCCTGTTGCTCCATATTCATGTCTCATTTGCATATCCCATGAGAGGCTAAGAGGTGACAAAACGAGGGTGTGACAACGGCTCACTCTGCCTCAAGTTCGATTTTTTTTTTTTTCAGCAGAGAAAGAGCTGCAGTGTCGCCTCATAACCAGATGGGGGCACTGTTACCCAGGCACACAGAGCCAGGTAGGCCAGTCGAGAGTGAGCACGAGCCAGGCAGCTTCAGGGGAAGGAAGGGCCGTTTCTGACCGCACTGCTGCTATGGGAATAGCACTTCCAAATGAACAGGCACAGTCCAGAGGAATAAGCCTCGGTTCTAGGCACATTGTTGTCATGCTGGCTTCCTGCCTAGCACAGACCGTGTGTGTTCTCTTTGGGGACATGGTGTTCAATGCTCAGAGTTACAGCCAGCACAACCCCACCCCCCCCCCAACACACACACACACACACACACACACACATATATACTGTACACTATATCTCTCTCTCTGTTCCTCCTCTGTTCATCTCCCTCTCTCCCTCCCTGGGCTGCAGTGGGTGAGGCAGGTGTGGAGTACGAGGGGAGGTGGGGAGGTTCCAAAGCCAGGTTGTGAAGTTCCACATATTAGCATACTGTTCTATATTTCATCTGAACTCCCTTTGAGAGATGGCCTCCTAGTATAATCAATCAGACTGGGGCTGGAGCAGGGGTCTGCTGCACACACGCGCACACACACGCACACACACACGCACGCACAAAGAGCTGTGCCAAGACCTCTGTGGTTATTAAGCAGAAATTTCTGCAGTGACAGATGAGGGGAAAAAAAGAAAAAAAATCATTCATTTGAGTGAATCATAAAAATGATCAACTGAAGCTAAACTTTAAACATCAAAACTGCTCCAATCCAGTCTGGGCTGTCAAGAGACCATAGTTAACTCATTACTTAGACATCAGCTTGTGTCATCATCTCCAAATGTCATTTCAATAATTCCTCGCAATATCTCCCCCTAAAACCTGCCATGACGGGGATGTGGGGGGAATCACTGGTCGACCCCCACAGGTACCGACACCTGAAAACTCTGCTAACAAACGATAAGCAGCCTCCACAAATCTAATCTGGCATTTCTATAACAGCAAAGAACATGCTGTAACAGCACGTTTACCCCCCACCCCCCAACCATCAGGGGAAGCACCCCCACCCTCCACCCCCCCCCCCAGGCCCAACACCAGCCCCCCTAGGCCAGACCCCCCCCCCCCAAACTCACCTGGTAGCCAGCCAGCAGCTTGCTCCTCCAGTGGGCCAGGGGCATGTCGTGGATGGACAGACGCAGGTTGTGGTAGCTGTCTCTGAAGAGGAGGACGTGAGGCTCGTCAATCAGGCGCCCGCCCAGCTGGCTCTCCATCTGCACCACCTCCTGATGAGACACAAAGCAGGGATCAGAGCGCCCACAGACACACACACACACACTGGTGGGGGAATAGGCACGGTTTAGCATGAAGAGAGATGTGTATGCTTGAACACACACACGCATACATACATGCACCACTTAGGACGGTGAGATAGGGCCACAGTTTGACGCCCCAGTAGGTTGTCCCATGTTGTCTCAACAATGCTTTAATGTCACCGCAAGGTTACTTCTCTGGCTCTGTGTGTGTATATGTATATATATATATATATATATATATATATGTGTGTGTGTGTGTGTGTGTGTGAGCGTGCCTTGCTCCCATGAATTGCATTAGCATGCAAATACAGTGGGTAGGCAGGCAAGCAGGGCTACTACCTGTGCTGTGATGAAGTAAGTGAACAAGCCATTAGTCAACTGCTCATTGTTCCCGCATGGCGAATCTCCTTAATTTCATTTTTGTTTTCGTGCCAGGAGAGATTTGTAAATGCATGCTTAATATTTTAATCTCTGTGGGACTGGCTCAGCAGACCATTTGTTGCCGTCCGAATGACCATCTGGAATGGGAGGATAATATCCCCGGCATTCTCCTCTGATCGATCAATTTATTTTGATGCCGGCGCTTTGCGCCAGGGGGGCCCTTCAGGATCAGTACCTCGGGTGGCACCCCAACCCTGCCCCTGTGTGCGTGCACATCAAAGGCAAACATTAGAAAACGAGATGTTGTACAATTGGTATTTAAGGAGACCTTGAAAGACAATCAAAACCGTCCTTTTTTCTCTCTCAAACGGGCAAAGGAAAATGGCTACTGCGAGGAAGATCTAGCAGTGAGAATGAGAGTGTGTCTGTGTAGTCAATGACAACAATCCCAGGAGGGGGATGTGTATACGGATAATGACCATATGTTGAATGCAGTGGTACGCGGGCGTGTTCGCCCATGGTGGGAAGTGAGTGAAGACTCTAATTAAGACGGGAACAGCGGTGATTTCTATCTGCACGCCACAGATTCAATTTTCTGCACTCTTTCCCCGGTTTGGGCTAGACTGATTCCAATTACGCTGGAATGGAAGCTGGTAATTATCCATTTGGAATCTGGGCCTTGCTGTAGTATCGAGATCTCTTTCACAGTGAGGGAGAGTATAGTTCATTATGGCACCATGAATACCTAATCTGGATGTTTGGTTAGTGCATTCCATCCTGCTCAAATAGAAGCCCACTCACTTCCTTTCAATAAACCTACTTTTTAATAAAGTTTGTTTCAATTACTCCATCTTGTTATTACGTCTGTTCATCTAACTCCCTCATACATCCAGAGTACCAGAGTATCAGTAACTCCTACTGCTGTACAGTACATGCATGCACAGTACAAGTGTACTGCTAGCTCCTAACTCCTAGTAAATGCATGTACAGTACAGGTGTACCACTAGCTCCTAACTCCTAGTAGATGCATGTACAGTACAGGTGTACCGCTAGCTCCTAACTCCTAGTAGATGCATGTACAGTACAGGTGTACCACTAGCTCCTAACTCCTAGTAGATCCATGTACAGTGCAGGTGTACCACTAGCTCCTAACTCATAGTAGATGCATGTACAGTACAGGTGTCCCACTAGCTCCTAACTCCTAGTACATGCATGTACAGTACAGGTGTACCGCTAGCTCCTAACTCCTAGTAGATGCATGTACAGTACAGGTGTACCGCTAGCTCCTAACTCCTAGTAGATGCATGTACAGTACAGGTGTACCGCTAGCTCCTAACTCCTAGTAGATGCATGTACAGTACAGGTGTACCGCTAGCTCCTAACTCCTAGTAGATGCATGTACAATGTACAGTACAGGTGTACCACTAGCTCCTAACTCCTAGTAGATGCATGTACAATGTACAGTACAGGTGTACCACTAGCTCCTAACTCCTAGTAGATGCATGTACAATGTACAGTACAGGTGTACCACTAGCTCCTAACTCCTAGTAGATGCATGTACAGTTGGCAGGAGCCCAGGGGGCCTCCCCCGGCCCACTTACCCAGAGAGAGAGAGAGAGAGAGAGAGAGAGAGGGGGGGGGGGGGGGGGGGTCAGCATCAAAGTGCTGAGGTCTAATGAGTTAATGACTAGGAGCAGAGCATCCGCCACAGGATTCACCCCCCGTCTATTATGTCTGATTCAGAGACAAAAGGCTACTTTACAGAGGCTAACTGGAGGGGCTAGTTTAACACTGTTCTTAAGCACAATTATCCGTATCCCAGATTAGCATTGCAAATTGCCGGCGGTGGACTTTCATCGGGTTTCTGACCCATCAGCAGATCTGTCAGCCTGGTAATAAGACACAGGCAGCACACTGCCAATTATCCCATTATCAACATCCACTAGCGTGAATACTGATCCATGGGGGGGATGGGGGGTTAGGATGGGGGCTAACATGATAGGACAGGGACCACAACAAGCTGTACGACATGACACTCCTGGCCCTAGACCCAGGACCGTGACACAACCACGGGCCTGGAGGTGTCTGGTACAGGAGAGACCAGGGAGAGGAGAGATCAGGGACAGGAGAGATCAGGAAGAGGAGAGACCAGGGAGAGGAGAGATCAGGGACAGGAGAGACCAGGGAGAGGAGAGATCAGGAAGAGGAGAGATCAGGAAGAGGAGAGACCAGGGACAGGAGGAGCACCAGGGAGAGGAGAGATCAGGAAGAGAGGAGAGACCAGGGAGAGGAGAGACCAGGGAGAGGAGAGATCAGGAAGAGGAGAGATCAGGGAGAGGAGAGATCAGGGAGAGGAGAGACCAGGGGATGTGCTGTGGTAACAATCTTGCTGAGAAGGCTTTAATGCAGTATAATAGTGAACAGCTTAGTCTGTGTACAAGTGTGTATTGGTGTGCCTGTAAATGTGTGCATTAGTAAATGTGTGGGTGTATATGTGTGTGAATCCACGAGTTTGTGTCTGTGTGTATATGGGGATGGTTCCAGCATATGTTCTGGGCTGAGAGAGTAATGGCCCTCTTTACGCCCCATTATCCGGTTAACAGATGACAATGTTGGGACGCTAATAGATGAGAAGCTTAATATCCCTCTATTATTTACTCTATCAGTGAAAACAATGCAATGTTTGAATTACAATATCAAATCACACATTAGTCAAACAACTGAGAGAAATCACATTAGCCTTTTTTTTTGTCTCGTTCCTTCGTTGAAATCGAGGACGGCATGTTTTTGGTGAGACTGACCCTCGAACAGGAGATCGTTAAGATGCATGAGATGGGCCAAACGTGTGAGTCAAGCTGGAGAAAACCCCCTTTGTTCTGACAGAATTAAAGATAGCCTGTGGTGTGTGTGAGGACTGTGAATTTCACGTCAGCCAAGGCCAAGACCACCCCCTGATGTTCAATAAGGAAGAGGAAAGCGAGGAAGGGATAAGAAAAGGGAGAGAGAGAGACAGACAGAGAGACAGAGAGAGAGAGACAGAGAGACAGAGAGAGAGACATAGAGAGACAGAGAGACAGAGAGAGAGAGAGAGAGAGAGAGAGAGAGAGAGAGAGAGAGAGAGAGAGAGAGAGAGAGAGAGAGAGAGAGAGAGAGAAAGGGAGGGGGGTGGGGGTGGGAGTGCAGCTTTAACATTTGCTTCTTCAGGTCACCAGAGTGCTGAGCTTTAGAAGGAGAGATAACAGGATTACTGCGACCATGGCCACAGTTTCCCTCTGCTCCCCCACTTTGCTCTGCACTCATCCTCCTATCCTCCCAGCCCCTCCTGTCCTCGGGCTGGGCCCCTCAGCAGCAGCTCGGAGCTGGGGCTGTGAGACGGACCAGGCCTGGGCTCCGCCGGGGGAACCAGGGAACAGTCCCACAGTTAATCTCTCTGGGCTGGGGCTGACATAACGAGGTTAGCTACTGCACCAAACTCTTACACAACAACACCCAGCAGGCCGGCAGCCTGGGACAAGCACCCCACCCGAACCATTTAAAGGCATTAGCTGTAAAGAAGCACTGAGAAAAATAGACAATACAGTTCAAAACACTGAACACTGCACTATGCTGCATGAGTCACTAGAAGGTCATAAACGTCACCACACAATACTCGACTGCGTTGAGTTTCCAGTGAATAATCCCCCTGTGGTAGCTGTAAGAGACAGATCTATGACGGCCACTTCGTGTATAATCAGCTAATTAGCGATAGGCATAAATCAAGGCGAAGATGCTGAGAAGATACATGGGAACACGACTTCCCAGCACTTTAATAACCCCATAAAGTCCCTCTCACCCAGCTCCACCTGCCTCCGTCACGTCCATACCACACTAACCTCACGTTCACATCTGCCCATCTGTTTCCACGGTTGCTCTGGGTCTGAAGAAAACAGAATGCATCCAGTATGTAAAGAGCGAGAGAGCTGTGGGTGGAGAGAGTGTCGTGGGTAGTGTGTTTGTCAAGGAGGATGTGACAGCACCCCCCCCACACACACATACACACACACACACCACGCAGTCTCCATCAGTCTGAGCTCCAGTGGCCATGCCCGCCACAGTCAACCCGGATTAATAACTACAAATAGCAGGCACTTGTCTGCCAGGATACAAATGAGCTGACTGTTTGCGAGGGAAAGATGCACATTCTGCTTGATAAATCATCGTACTGTGGCTGAGACGAGGAGAGGGGAGGGGAAAGGAGGACGCGAGATGGGCTGAGGGGCAAGAGAAACATTTTATGAAAACAATTCTTCTTCAGCCGAGCTTTTCGATGAAGCTAAATGCCTTGTTGAACTTCCGTGGCAGCCATTACAGGACGTGTGCCGTGGCATCTGCAGCAACGCATCTGTCTCACCTGGTGGCCCCTCTGCTCTTTCACTTGTTGATGGAGGGACACCTTTAGCGGTTACACACTCCCTCCATCAAGTGGGATGTTTTTCTTTCCCTGATGCATTGAAGAGCACACTTCAAATCATGGCTCTTTTGAAGAAAAACCCACAGTGAATAGCGACACACCTTACAGCCGTATGCAAAGATAAGCTCCTCATTGTACGCGGAGTCTCACCGTAGTATTCTCTCATGCAGGATGATTCATACTTTAAGGTCAGTAGGAACAATGGCTGTGCAGCGGAGTCGCAGAAGGCCTCACATTTTCTGCTGCGAGCAGCACCTTGCTCAAAGGTTCCTAGAACATGGTAATTAGTTATTAGCCTACAATCACCCACATATTTAGATATATTACCCCGGCACAGTACATATCCATTTTTTCATATCCTTGTTCAGATGCTGGCGGTTTTCTGGTCAAATGAATGCACAAAGGAGGATTTGGGGCAGTGGAGGAGTGTCAGCGTGTGCAGGGGCTTAGTGTTTAACACAGAGGGCAACATAGGACAGTCTATTAATCACATGTAATGGTAGATATATATGTTTTATGACAGGGAGTCCCACACTGAGCTGAAACAATTACCCTCATTACATGAATATTAATGAAAGCATGACTTCTGTAGTCAGAAATACAATGCAGAGAGTACAAAGGAAATTAATTGAAACATTTTCCCTCCAATTCAGTCCAAATGAGCCTTTGGGAATTTAATGGCCATTTAACATCACTTTAAACTCACTAGAATTAAAAACTATTATATTTCTGATGAATTACTCAACGGACGCCACTTTCTTCCCTCCCTTCGGCAAGTCCTGGGTGCTCTGCTGTTCAGCGGAACCTCAAGAGCTCTTCAGAGTTTGACCCCAAACTTTGTAACTAGGACTGACAGAGTGAGGCTGGTTTGATCAAGAATGTGTATAGTAGTGTCCTATTCTTCAAATGCAAACACACACACACACACACACACACACACACAAATACACACACAGACGTCCACGCGCACACACAGACACTTGTCACCAAGCTATTTTTGACCTGAGCTACTTTAATCTGTCCTTATTCTGGTCATCTAATTAACTTTGTTTAATACTGTCTCAGTGTTCAACTATTGCGTGTGGAATGAGAACTGCTGAAGCCTCAGTGTGCATTGGAGAAAATCGGAACGAAAATTGTTCTTTCAATAACTCGAATACCACACTTATGTTGTGTACCTTTCATAAAGTCACCAGGTACAGCTTAATATCATATTCTGTTTACAAAAGTCGTTTCCCAAATTCCCACAGTAGGGCTTGGTATGATGTTCTGCATACCAGAGGGCTTAACAACATGGCTCTGAGACCAACACAGTGTTCACTGCTGCCAACAGGGTTTGCAGGTGGTAACGCTCCTTTCAAAGAGACTGAACAACAGTGGAGCACTTCCTTAAATATCCCTCTCTCCCCCTCCCCCCTCCCTTCCTCTCTCTCTCTCTCTCTCTCTCTCTCTCTCTCTCTCTCTCTCTCTCTCTCTCTCTCTCTCTCTCTCTCTCTCTCTCTCTCTCTCTCTCTCTCTCTCTCTCTCTCTCTCTCTCTCTCTCTCTCTCTCTCTCTCTCTCTCTCTCTCTCTCTCTCTCTCTCTCTCTCTCTCTCTCTCTCTCTCTCTCTCTCTCTCTCTCTCTCTCTCTCTCTCTCTCTCTCTCTCTCTCTCTCTCTCTCTCTCTCTCTCTCTCTCTCTCTCTCTCTCTCTCTCTCTCTCTCTCTCTCTCTCTCTCTCTCTCTCTCTCTCTCTCTCTCTCTCTCTCTCTCTCTCTCTCTCTCTCTCTCTCTCTCTCTCTCTCTCTCTCTCTCTCTCTCTCTCTCTCTCTCTCTCTCTCTCTCTCACACACTCACAGAGAGGACGGCACCACGCTTGCCTCTGCTGTGTGGCGACAGCCCTGGCCTGGCCAATCATAAGTGGGACACACATTAAATATTAACTTAATTGGTCCCGGCAGAGCCAGCGACCATACGGCGGGCATCACACGGAAATGTCACGGTCTCCCCTGAGTCCCCACACACTTAGGATCAAAGACAATAACATTGGTTCTAATCTGCTTTAATTGGGAGATGAGAGATTGCACTTTGCCGTGTGTCCGCCGGCCTGGCTGACTGGATGGCTGGCTGGCTGGCTGGCTGGCTGGCTGGCTGGATGGCTGGCTGGCTGGCTGGATGGCTGGATGGATGGCTGGATGGATGGCTGAATGGCTGGATAGCTGGATGGCTGATGAAGGAGAGTACGTCGGAAGACACTGACAGCCATGGCGCTGAGGAGTTCAGTGTGGAGCGTTGCACCACCACCACCACCACCACGCTACACAGCTCCAAAGCACAGGCCACAGGCAAGGCAGCAGAACACACAGCATGCCCTTAAAAACCCAGAGAGGTGCTTTCTCATGCTCTATCCAAGTCGGGAGGGGAGGGCTATTGCTGATTTGACATCCTGTCTGATAGGGGATGCCCTGAAGCACTCTGACTGTGAAACTGCAACAGAACTTACACGGGCTGGAGCTCGAACACACAGTATCCCTGAGGACGGGGTGTAAAACACCTTCAGCACCACACTACTGTTCCACCAATCCGTTAATACACCACTGCTACACCACAATTAAGGCTAATGATAGCTACTGCAGTGGCAGTCTAATCATGAATAGCGCATTTTAAAGATGGTGATTAGTGATTAGGCCAGACCTCTCCTGGGAAGTTTAATCTGAGTTTTGAGTGGTTAATGTAGCCGCTAAATGAACTACTTTCCTCCGTAATGACACTGAAAGAGCAAAGTGGAGTCCAGATTACTAAGTACCAGGGCTGCATCCTAAATCAACCACATGAAAAGAAAAAAACTACAAATCCCAGGAGATTCTGTGGCTGACCACAGAACCTGGTTGACTGAGAGACAAGGAGCTGATGTACTGTGGTAGGTAGGGGGAGGTGGAGAATGTAGTTCACAAGCTTACTGTTGGTGTCGGCTTCCCTCGCTGATGAGTGTTCAATATAACTGCTTTGTCTGCTCAAGGTAAAGCACAGGTCCTCCTTACACAGGGCCAGACGCTGCCTTTAACTACACAAGCCTCATCACATCATACTGTATTCAGAACCAGCAAAGAAGCTTGTTGACCTCGCTTGTTTAAGTTCTGATGTGGTTATAATTCTTCAAAGCTTAGCCGTGAATCACCGCCAAATAACTTTCCAATACATGTCACCTCCTTCCTTTCAGAATAAAGGGATGTTCAGCAGCCTGCCTCTTACCAGAGCACAGCTGCTGCCTGGGCCTGGCGTGGCTGCCAGAGGACCGGAGGAGCATGGGGGAGGCTCGGGCTGTAGGGGAGGGGACGAGGCTGCTTCCAGAAATTCACACCCCGCGCTGGAGCCTCTGCAGGGCTCTCATCTCGTCCGTGGCTCTCAGAATGTGGGAGCGCTAATTTCAGACTGAGGCGCCCACCCTTCGCCTTCCACCCCCCTCCTCCTCCTCTCCCAGCAGCCCCAACCGCCGCTCGACAGCCCCTCCAGAAACCCTGGCACTGCCCCACCCCTCGGAGAGAGGGTCAGACACTCCTGTCGGCTGGAGTGGATTGGAGTGGGAGGCGCCACTTTTGGCAGACGGGGGTGACGGAGAAAATTATCAAAATGGAGGCGGGTGGGTGGGCGGGTGTGGGGGAGGCATGGTGAGGAGGGACAGAGCATGGGGTGCTGGGAGAAAGGCTCTCCTTTTAATTTACTAATTAACCATGCAAATGAAATCTTAACAGGCTGCTCAGAGGCAGGCCTCAGGAGGAGTAGACTGGCATTAGTGCTTGATTATACTCTGTCCACATAGAGCAGTGAGAGAGAGACAGAGAGAGAGAGAGAGAGAGAGAGAGAGAGAGAGAGAGAGAGAGAGAGAGAGAGAGAGAGACAGAGAGAGAGAGAGAGAGAGAGAAAGAGACAGAGAGACAGAGAGAGAGAGAGAGAGAGGAAGAGAGAGGAAGAGAGAGCAAGGCGAGAGAGAAAGAGAAGGAGGACAAATAGAGGAAACACACACACACACACACACACATTTCATATGGTCACCAAGCAGCCATATGCATTGTTACAGTACATTCTTACTGTACAAATCACACACTAGAACACTGCATTTAAGATATGGCATTTACCCTAAGCTTGCTTTACTGCTTGGTGTGTAAGTGCTTTTGTCCCTGCTGAGAGATAGCCCGTGCTCTAGAACACAATGGCCAGCATGCATCACCAGGGTGAGTGCCACAAATAGACAAAAGATGCTGCGAATCCTAGAAAACGTGAACAATTTCCAGCACTCAAGCAATCTCTAGACCCTTGGGGAACATAAAACACAAACATCTACTCTTGCCAATCACCCCACACCCTCCTTTCCTCTCACCCCCCTCCCCACACACTCCTCTCCTCTCACCCCCCTCCCCACCCCACACCTCCTCCCCTCCTCTCCCCTCGTCTCCGCTCCTCCATACCTTGAAGACGTCCTGCGTGTCATCCATGCAGTACACCCTGATGTTGTACTCCAGGGTGGAGCAGTAGGCGTCGGAGAAGAGGACGAGACGCAGGCGCTTGGCGGCGGCCATGTTGAGCGACTCGCCCACCAGGGCGAAGCGGCCCAGCTGCTCCGAGAACACCCGGCAGGTCTCCACCTCCAGCTGGCAGTAGTAGGGGTCCGACGCTAGCTCCTCGCCCATCTGCAGCACGTCCTGGGATGGGGGACACGTAGGGGTCACAGGTGGGCAGTGTGTCAGGGGTCAGAGGCTACCGTTCACCCCCCCCCTTGCTGCGTGTGTTGATTTAGAGTCTGTTTTAGGGTGCTGCAAATGGATGAGCACACTTAAAATCCCTTAGGTATGTCCAGGTTCCAAACCACCACCTACACACACACACACTTCTCTGCACACACACACACACACACAGAACTACAGATCCTATAGAACACTGTCAATTTACTAAATAATTCATGAACAAGGTATTCAATTGACATGAAAGGAGACTCCGATAGTTTCCTGGCAAGAACAGACGTTTCTAAAAAAGAGAGAAAAGAGACACAGTGAGTCCAGTACATATTGGATTATGGGGATTTTCCGTCGGCCTTTAGGAATTTGTTCACAAATGTGGTGGGAACTTGCAGCTTCATCCTCCAAATAACACAATTAGCAGAGGAAGGAGAATTGCCTGCTCCACAAAGCTGTGCAAGAACTACCTAAATAGCCGAGCCTTCCATTCCCAGGACACCTAGAGGCACACTGGCGAGACAGCATGCTTCTGATGCTTCTTATGTCATCAAAACTACAACCTTATGAGGAATACAAAGATACGTGAGAGAATTTCAAGTAAAACCAATGTAAACCAACAATTCAAATAACAGTGTATTTGAAAGTAGTGTAGATCAAATCAGACAATCCATAGTTACACTGCATGTGCCCTCTGATTTACCACAGAAACTGAGGGCAAAAGGAAAGACCAAGTTATTAGCATCAACAGTAGATCTGCAGTATCAGAAGATGACACATGGGCCTGAGGCGATGACACATTCTCTAGAAGTCCTCCTCTCAGGTAAACGGACTCGTTCTGTCCCTCCTGCCTGGTGCAGCTGCTAAACACCCCGCTCTTCCTACGATATCACTTCCTCTGGCAGGATCGACCCAACACTAGTCCTCATCAATGGAATTAGAAATGACACCATTCATTTCCTCTGCAACCACAATGAAGTCTGACTTTTTCATCATCTTAATAATTCTCGGACTGCACTGGAGTGAGGAGAGATCCACTGGCTCAATTACCTATCCGCTCAATATCCACATGCAATTCATTTCCCCATCTCCCACCCACCCTTGCTCTCTTTCTCTGTTTATCTCTGTCCTTTACTCAGTGCTCTCCATCCCTCTATCCCCCCCCACACATACCACTTTAATTCTTCTTCCTTTCTGTGATGAGATCTACCCTTTATTCCCAGCTCTATACACTTCCCATCTCTCTCTTTCGCTCTCTGTCTCTCTCCCTCATGCATTTTCTATCTCGCTCTCGTCTCTTCCGTCCCTCTCTCTTTCTCTCTATCTTGTCCCCTGACCCCCTCTCTTTCTCTCTCTCTGTCTGTTTTCTCGTTCCCAGGTCCGCCTGCCCCCCTAAGCCCCCACACCTCCCTCCAGCGGTGGAGGGCCAGCCTGCCGGGCTATATTTGGGCCAGCTGATGATTAAAAGTGCTGGTCTAACCTCAGCCTCAGACAGGCCAATCCATCCCACAGACACCCCACCGCCTCCCCACGCAGGAGGCTGAATAATTTATGCACAATATCGAACATGAAAGAGGACCTACTACCCCCTGTCTCTCCTCTAACCCCCCCCACCCCTCCCACCTTCCACCCCCACCGACCGCAATCACCTTGCCTTGGTGTTCCGCTATTCCATCATCTTCCCAGTAACGAGAAAGCCCCCTCCCCCCACCCTAACTCCAAACCAAGACCCCCCCCCCCCCCCCCCCCCCAAAGCACAAAGCCCCCTTCAGTGATGGGGAGAGGGGCCATAGCAAGAAACCCTGGTCTCGATTAGAGGCAGACTCACTGACACGGGGACCCGCTTCGAGGCTCTCAGATGAAAAAAAGGGTTATCAGATATTCCGATGGAGCTAAGTGCTGCGGTGTAGGTGCTAAATGATATTCTCACTGAAATACTTGCAAGCCTGCTGCGATGGGAGCGGAAGTGATAATGAATAGAACTTCTATATAGAAGAGACACCTTGGAAATCTCAATTTCTCCGTTAATCACCCTTCCATGCACCCATCCCATTCCCCCGAACATCCATCCATCCATCCATCCATCTCTCTGTCCGTCCATCTCTTGTGCACCAGGCTGGTGCAGGGCTGAGTCCTCCCTCCATCCCTCTCTCTTTCTCTCCCTCTCTCCCTCTCTTCGTCTCTATCCCTCACTCTTTCCATCTCACTCTCTCTCTCCATTTCCCCCCTTCTCTCTCTCTCTCTCTCTCTCTCTCTCTCCATTTCCCCCCTTCTCTCTCTCTCTCTCTCTCTCTCTCTCCATTTCCCCCCTTCTCTCTCTCTCTCTCTCTCCATTTCCCCCCTTCTCTCTCTCTCTCTCTCTCCATTTCCCCCCTTCTCTCTCTCTCTCTCTCCATTTCCCCCTTCTCTCTCTCTCTCTCTCTCTCTCTCTCTCTCTCTCTCTCTCTCTCTCTCTCTCTCTCTCTCTCTCTCTCTCTCTCTCTCTCTCTCTCTCTCTCTCTCTCTCTCTCTCTCTCTCTCTCTCTCTCTCTCTCTCTCTCTCTCTCTCTCTCTCTCTCTCTCTCTCTCTCTCTCTCTCTCTCTGTCTCTCTCTCTCTCTCTCTCTCTCTCTCTCTCTCTCCATTTCCCCCCCCTCTCTCCATTTCCCCCCCCCCCTCTCTCCATTTCCCCCCCCCTCTCTCCATTTCCCCCCCCCCTCTCCATTCCCCCCCCCCCCCCCTCTCTCTCTCTCTCTCTCTCTGCAGTGTATTCCCCAGCTGCTGTGCAACAGGGTTAATGTGTTCTCCATGGGCAGTCCCCGACCCGCTCACCTCCCACACGCCCTCATAGTTCTGCTTCTTGAGGCGCACGGCCCAGTTGTCAGGGCTGGCGTCGGAGCAGTGGTCCATGGTCATGATGACGGGCCGGGTCAGAACCACCCCTGGGGGCCCACAGCTCACGATGGGGCTCAGCAGGGTCTGGCAGCCCGCCAAGGGTAACCTGGATGTGGACAGAGGGGCGGGAGGGCAGAAGGTCACGGGGCGGTAGGCGGGACAGGAAGGGTGGGGGAGATGGATGAGACGAGAGGAGAGAAAAGAGAGGCAGAAAAATAGAAGGCAACACAAAAGAAGAAAGAAGAAAACATGAGCATAAAAGTGCGAGATAGGGAATTTTGCCACCATCGGAATGCACCCGAGAAAGCAGAACATTTAAAAGTAAAGTCAAATTCAAAACAATAACTCAACCGAGCTTCAGTAAAACGACATTATTCAGTACCACTTCACAAGGCCACAGTCTCTGAGGAGGTCAACATGCAAACAGCAGAGCCCCAGCAGCGGAAGCACCGTGCCGGCCGCAGGACCAGGGAACACCAGGGAAGTCAGCGGGCCTGAGAGCCAGGGAAACGCACCTTAAATCCTCCTTCCTCTGGACCGTCAGGTAGATCTCGTAGATCTTCCCTCTGGGGATGGCCTCGGGAGGAATGAGCAGGCTGATGCCTAATGCAAATGACAAAGGTGGGAGAGACGGCGGGCTCGTTGGTTCGGTGGGAAACAGCGCTTTTATCGTTCCACAAAGAGGACCCAACCACACGCCCCTAAACCGTGTGGATGGGAAAACAACAGCACATCCATCCTGAAGGTCAGAGAAACCCTCCACCAGCTCCACAGCCCCGTGTCTCTGCATTCCCCTCCCTTCCCCCACAGTTAACAATTAGTGGAAACAAAAGGCCGTATCGAGACATCTTTTAAATGTCCTCTGCCTGCCGCATACTGTAGCAGATAATTGAGACAGAGGAACAGACCACTCAGAGGAAATTGCCGTCCCCCTAGAGAGAATGGAAATACACCTCAGAGAGCAGCTAGAGCTGTCTAAAGCAGGCTGAGTGTCGCCATTTGTGTGGATGCTCTTCGTACAATTATCCACTTTAAATCCCATTTAAGATTCAGATCAAACAGGGAAGAAAAACAATCTGAAGTGCCTCTGTACAGTTTGGTGACGCAAACATCCTCCAGAGTGCTGTTCGAGTGTATGTGTTCTCAAAACAATGTATTGTGTTCATAAAACATGTCTGCCTGTGTCTGTTGACATTAAGTGTCTAAATGAACTCTGGGAAAATGTGTGTGTGCGACTGGATATGCGCAAGCTGTGTCTGGGACCAAGTGAGTAGCTTAGCTGAGCCGTCGGGTTTAAGGTAACCCATGCATGCAATAACCACCAAATGAGAAGGGGAGAAAATGAGAGAGAGGGAGATGCGGAGTAAGACATGTGTAAGACAAGAGAGAGAGAGTAAGTAAGAGAGAGTGAGTAAGGGTTAGGGTGTGTGTGTGTGTGTGTGTGTGTGTGGGGGGCGAGTATGGCTTGCAGACCAGTACAGAAAGCCACTCACCCTCCAGATACTGGCGCTAGTCGTGTTCTACCATCTGATTGCACTAATCAGGACGATGGCTAGAAACACAGGCCAGAACCTTGGCTTTTCTGCTCCGTTATATAACCACATCATTCAGCTAATGTGAAGCGGAGGAGAGAGCCGAGAGGAGGAGGAGGAGAGCGAAGCCGGGATGACCACGGAAGACTCTTTATCCGTTATCTGCAGAGGTCCTTATGCTCAATCTGGGCTCTTAACAGACAACCCAGGCTCGTCCTTAATGCCCCTGGCGTCGGCCATGAATCTGACCAGCCATGACAGAAAGAAGCGGTCTAATTGGGGTAATTTTTCTGTGGTCTATTCTAGGAACCTAACCCTGTGTTCTCCAGCACTCTGATTCTCTCCTGGCAATTAGTGCTCTTGTTCATATGTCACTAATCATGTATAAAAGTACCCTGCTTCTTACAATAATCCATTGTTCAGTATAAAGTAGATAATAGGACGGCTAGAGAATGGGTGATGGAAGTGAACGTGCACTCATATGTTGATGATTAGGGTACTGGAACATTTGCCCATTCACAAGCAGATTTATATTTACATTTCATCATATTAAAATGTATCAAAAGGTACAATGGTTGTGTAGTCCACCTTTGGTGTAATATGACAGTGTGTTGGTTCTCTCTCTCTCTCCTCTCCTCCCCCCCCCCCCCTCCCCCGTTTCAACCTCCTGTTCTCTGGCCCTTTGGGACCACTCACCGTGTCCCTGGCAGAGATAGGATCTAGTCTCAACATCCTGATGAACCCACGGTCAGGCAGGCAGTTAAGGACCAGACTTAATTAGCGTGATCAGCTCCTGCCTGGCCCAGGGACGGGATTGAGTTGCAGCAGTCTTAGCTGAACCCATCATCAGTGTGAAACCACTAGAGCAGGGCCCAGCACAGGGCTGGCCTAGCACAGGGCTGGCTGAGCACAGGGCTGGCCTAGCACAGGGCTGGCTGAGCACAGGGCTGGCCTAGCACAGGGCTGGCCTAGCACAGGGCTGGCCTGGCACAGAGCTGGCCTGGCACAGGGCTGACCTAGCACAGGGCTGGCCTGGCACAGGGCTGGCCTGGCACAGGGCTGACCTAGCACAGGGCTGGCCTGGCACAGGGCTGACCTAGCACAGGGCTGGCCTGGCACAGGGCTGACCTAGCACAGGGCTGACCTAGCACAGGGCTGGCCTGGCACAGGGCTGACCTAGCACAGGGCTGGCTGAGCACAGGGCTGGCCTAGCACAGGGCTGGCTGAGCACAGGGCTGGCCTAGCACAGGGCTGGCTGAGCACAGGGCTGGCCTAGCACAGGGCTGGCCTGGCACAGGGCTGACCTAGCACAGGGCTGGCCTGGCACAGGGCTGGCCTGGCACAGGGCTGACCTAGCACAGGGCTGGCCTGGCACAGGGCTGACCTAGCACAGGGCTGGCCTGGCACAGGGCTGACCTAGCACAGGGCTGACCTAGCACAGGGCTGACCTAGCACAGGGCTGACCTAGCACAGGGCTGGCTGAGCACAGGGCTGGCCTAGCACAGGGCTGGCCGAGCTAAGAGGGACATCTTCCCAGAGAGGATGAAAACATAGCTAGGACTTTATTTTACAGCTTGCTTTGAGGCAATTCCATAATGTAATTCTTCCATCTTGTAATTAGTTATACAGGAAGAAGAGCTATTTATTTAGTAACCGTTTATCTTTTTTTACTTGTATCTAGGTACCATTTCCTAGAGAGTAAAAAAACAAGCTTTAGGCAGTAATACTTGAGAGCCTGTGATTCATCCTATTATAATGTTCCGGTTAGGCCCATTTGTTATGCATGGAAGTAGTCCACAAGCTCTCTGCAGTATCCTGTCTACCAGGGAAGCACCCACCTGTGTTGGGGAGGGTCAGTCGCCCCCCCAGGAAGTTGAACGTTCCGTAGGTGGCGTTAGCGACGTCACGTGGCAGCGTTTTAAAGTAGGTCTGGGTGGACAGCCTGCTCATGAACTCTGCAGGGTCGGAGGTCAGCTTGCCGTTGTGCAGCGTGTGGGAGCCGTTGGGCAGGGGGTCCAGGAGAGGCCCGTTGGTCATGGAGAACTTGGCGGTGTTGTCGTGGCGCGAGCGCAGGGTACCTTGGTAACTGGTGGTGGTGGTGGTTAGGTCAGGCTGGATGGTAAGCAGATGGGAGTTCTCTATTAGAACAGAAACAGACAGGAGCACAAGTGAAGATCTCCAGCCATGGGGGTGGTGGTGGTTCCTACGCTGGCCAGACACTCAGAACATTGTGGGGAGAAGAGCAACTGGAGGCTGTCATTAGAAATACACAGCAATATGCATACACACACACACATACCAAGAAGCACACACAGAGACACACACACACGTATACACCGCCCCCCCCCCCCCACACACACACACTCACACACACACACATACACACACAGACAGACACACACACACACACACACACACAAACAGACAGACAGTAATTTCATCCTAAGCCAGTCAATTCTTTGCCTCTCTCATGCAACCACAATCAATTCCAAACAGAAGTCAGGGGAAGCTAAGCAGTTGCAGTTTAAAGAGGCTTTCTCATTGTGATTTGCAGACTCCACTTTCCACTGCTCGTAGTGACAGTACTTGGGGACAAAAGCAGAGAGTTTTCACAGGGGCATCAAGCCCCACACACAAAACACTGACAACATAATGACACTAATGTGGAGGAAAACACAAAAGTCAATTCCTATCCTATGGCTAAACACACTACCCCACTGACACACTCAAAACTTGACTGTACCACACCAACAGACTGAACACACCCCTATTCCGACACCCTCCTTTACCACAGCCATACATAAAACACCACCACACCGACACGACGCCACGCGAACACAACATACCCTCAGAACACACACGCATAGACACAGAGGGCGAGGCGGGGGAGGCGGACAGAGGGAGGGGGAACCCGACGACGAGACAAGAGGTAGAAACAAAGAACAGTATCCTACTGCTGCGAGGAGGGGGCGGCGGCCTGCTGTGGCGAGGCCGGGGGCGGGGCGCCCACACACCTGGCTTGCTGGGCTTGATGCCCATGGGCTGGAAGCCAGTGGTGAGGATGGACGAGTCGGCCACGTCGGCGTCCAGGCCCTCCTTCTTGCGCCGGTAGACCAGGACCACCACGGTGAGCAGCAGGGTGAGGCAGAGGGCCACCGCCACGATGCCCACGTACAGGGCCACGTCCTCGGCCCCGCTCGCTGCTGGGGGCGGGGGGGGGCCGGGGGGAAGGGAGTCGGGAGGGGGAGAGAGGGGAGAGAGGTGGGTTACATTTGGGTTACGTTTGTTTGGTTGTTTTTTTGTTGTTTTTTTTGGGGGGGGGGGCTCCAGAGCAGTCATAGCAAGATGGACTTTTCCATGCGTGTCAAATCTTATCATGATCAATTTACATAATTCTGACTCATCCACCACATATTTCAGAGTGAAGGCAACTGGAACATTTTGTTTTTTTGTTGGTTCATTATTTACATCAGTCACAAGGACATTCGACCATTGAACGTTCCTTCCTGGTTGTCACACTGTACACCAGATGAGGCAGAGCCCCCCCCGGGGGCCCATCAATAGATAAGAGTGTTCCAGTTCTGTCCCCAGTAAGTCACACAGACATGTGCATTTCACCAGAAGCCCTGAAGACAACTCCCAGCATCCCCTGGCACTCCTGCCCAAGTACTCAGTGGGACTGTAGAATTACACATCCACCCCCAGACGAGAACAGGAGACAAAAGCAGGATTTGCTTACAAAGAACTTCAAAACTTTTTATTGACGCGCTCTCGTTCTCTCTCTCTTTTTTTCTGTTTCCCCCTCTCACCCTCTCCCTATCTCTCAACCCCCCCCCCCCCCCCCCCCTCTCTCTCTCTGTGAGCCCACGGCGTGGGGATGAGTGCTAAGCCCTCACAAACAGCAGACTTATTCCTAGGCGTCTAATAAGAGGCTGGAGTTGGAGGCTGGGGAATGGGATTGTCCACGGCTGTCTCCGGGGCCGTGGCTGGGGGAGGGGCTGGGGGCTGTGGGAGGGGCTGGGGGCTGTGGGAGGGGCTGCTGGAGACTCTCCTCACAGCGCCCTGGAGGACGGCTGCTGTCGCTACCAAGCACAGAGGCGTATTTCTGTCTATTGAACGCTCACAGTCAATGTTGGGACAGAGTCACCGTCACTCTGAGTGATGCGCCAGTGTGTGTGTGTGTGTGTGGTTGTGGATGAGAGAGAGATACTGAGGAAGAGAGAGTGTGAGAGAAACAGGAAGAGAGCGTGTGAGAGGGAAAAGCGAGTGAGAAAGTGCAGAAGAGGGAGAGAGAGAGAGAGAGAGAGAGAGAGAGAGAGAGAGAGAGACAGAGAGAGAGAGAGACAGAATGAGTGAGAAACACGTGTAAAAATGTTTAGAGGCCAATTCAAACGTGGCCATGATTAGACATGACATATTTTGGATGAATCTCTCCGTCACTAGCTGTTTGTTTCTGTTACAGTGTACAGCCTAACTTTATCTGTGGAAACTGTGTTCATAACCTTGGAAACGCACCAGCTTGACAAGTTTTAATTGGTGTTGATGAATCTGTGACTGAGAATGGTGGTATATAATTAGCAGAAAGACCGACACGTCTGAAGAAAAAAGGGAAAAAACGACATTCTCCAAGGGCACATAATTGTTTTCCTCATCGTCCTTTGCCATTTTTCTCTTATGGGAGTTTTCTCAGTGGACGTTAAAAGAAACACCAACATCTTTATCTCACAGTCTTATCTATGTAATGTGCTACCTTAAATAGCAGGAACATGAAGCCAACCGTCACAGAGCTTTGATGACAAGACGTCGATTCAGAACGAGTTAGAATCAGAATCGATCTTATTCGCCATGAGTGTTTGCACAAACAAGGAATTGACTTTGGCAGGGAGGTGCATACGTTAAACATATAGGAATAGTGAAACTTAAATATGTGAACTATACAAAAGGAGCAACGTCTAGCTAATACTAAGGGGGGTCTAGCTAATACTAAGGGGAATACAAAATAGAATATAAAATATAAGTAGTAGCCATCATTTACAATCTAACCCCAAAAATACAGAGTGCAAAGACGAGCGTGTAGGAGACACAAACGTGTGTCGCGGTATTGACATCAGGTCATAAAAGCCTTTTATAAGTGACATGCTTATGGTATGGTTTACGTATACCATACCACCCCCCCCCCCCCACACCCCCCCGCTGGGTATTGAACAGTCCTAAATATATAAGCTTGGAAAAACTCATCTGGAGCACGTGACCTAAGTGGTCGAGGCTATTAGTCCCCTTCAGCTAATTGAAAGAACACCCCAGAGGGGATTAATGAAGTGTATCTTCGTATTGTGTGTACGTTTATGAGGTCCACTCGTAAAACGGCGACTTACTGTGAAGTGAACTGGAGAGTCAACAACAACCCATAGCAAGGAGATTGTGTTCCCTCACACACACACACACACACACACACACACACACACACACACAGCTGATAGGGTAAACATGGCCCTGGATGTCTCATGTTGTTTGCCGTCTAAGGGCATGCCAAAGGCACCTCACTGACCTAAGAGTGCAGAAATCTAATACCTCTCTGTCTCCTCCCCCCCTCCCCACCTCTGTCGCTCCCTACCCCCCCCCCCCTCTTCCTTACTCTGCAGATCCCCCTGTTCCATCCTCAATGTTTAACCGATCGCCGGCTTTGTCACAGGCTCTTTACCCGTCTTTCCCTCATTCTCTTTCTCTCATCCGCCTGATCTCTCTTCTCTTTGCCGCCCCCTTCGTTCTCATTTGTTCTCTCTCTCACTCTCTCATTCTGCCTGTAATCTCTCCAGACTTATCTGAGCACTGCTCCCCCTGGTTTTATCAGTCCCAGCAGGTGTGTCAGACGAGTGCTCGTCCATGCTAACCTGAGCCCCGACCAGACATCTGCCTGGGCCCTGCATGGCCCCACGTATCGATCTACACCGGAAGGGCCAACAATTGAATGGACGTCCGTCACGCTTTAATTGACACAGCTAATCAAGTTTTATAATTGGATGGCTCCTTAATTTCCTCTCCAACGCTCCCTCCCACCAACGCTCCCTCCCTCCCTCCATCTCCATATTTTTCTCCATCCCCCTCCATCTGTACCCCACTTCCATGTGCTTCTGCCCCCCTGCCTCATGAAATGATCTTTCTCTTCCACATAATTGTAAACAACACATTCTGTCCCCCTGTAAGTTCTCTGTCTCTCTCCCTCTCCTCCTGTGTCACCATGGTATCTCTCTGTGCCTCTCACCGTGTCTCTCGACTTGTCTTTCCCACTGTATTTCTCCCAATGTATCTCTCTGCCTGCGTCTCCCCCACTATATCCGTTTCTCTCACCCCGTCTCCCTCACCCCGTCTCCCTCACCCCGTCTCCCTCACCCCGTCTCCCTCACCCCGTCTCTCTCTCCCAGTCTCTCTCTCCCAGTCCCTCTCTCCCAGTCCCTCTCTCCCAGTCCCTCTCTCCCAGTCCCTCTGTCCCTGTCTCTCTGTCCCTGTCTCTCTGTCCCTGTCTCTCTGTCCCTGTCTCTCTGTCCCTGTCTCTCTGTCCCTGTCTCTCTGTCCCTGTCTCTCTGTCCCTGTGTCCCTACAGTCCTATGGAGCCTAGGAGGAGCTTCAGGGCAGGGTTATTATGAAACACTCAGACCAGAACACTCTGCTGACTCTGACTAAGGGAAGCTTGTCATAATCCCTGTCTTTACAGAGAAACAGACCTCTGCAGACGTCTCGAGTTTTCGAGTTGGAGCTGGTGTTATACCCAAGTCTATGTGTCTATAGGTACTGTTACACCCCCTGAAATGTACCCCCCCCACCCCCCCACCCCCTTTCCTCTGTGCCGCCCACGTTGATAAATAAAGGCGATGCAGCCTCCTGCACCTCTCCCCTGGGCATTTATCAAGAGGCTGGAGAGCATATTTCATCCCATGGCCAGTCGCAGTCATTTCCCCAGAAGATGAATAACGCTGGAGTTCTTAAGGTCATGGAAATATGGCCAGTAAAACTCTCAAAGTGAACGTGACCATTACTGTCTCCACAATGCAGTCGTTTCATCCCCATGGACGTCACAATGAAATATAGACCGGAATAAACGCCCGCTCGTATTTCAGCGGCGAGCCCATTACCACGCTCTGTTCCTCCAAACAAACCAACGATTAAACGCTAACAGCTCTGATGTCAAATTAGCAAGCCCATCGCCACATACGAAAACAGACACATAACAAATGTGTACTCCAGTACTTTGCATCATTTCTAATTTGCCCCAAATACAGTGTTTTTTGCTAATTGAACGTCATTGACTCTGTTACTCTAATTAAGTCAAATAATTATTTTGATGTTGTCCTAATTCGACGCGACTGTTAGGACAAGCCTCTTCTCCTCTACAATCCGCTAGGTGCCCTCCAACACCTGGTAGCCATTTTGGATTTGGCTCGGCGCCAAGTTGTTCATTATTTTCCAACAGAGATTTCTGGGAGCTTTATCTTTGGTGGCTTCGTTTGCTTTATAAAACCCATCCAGCCTGGGCTAAGGGTTAGGAGATGAAGCACTCGGTATCTCCTGCAGCCTCGGCGAAAGATGGGCCAACATCTAACAACCTCGCATTCTCACGCACGCTAAATGAACAACCATACCCTGGTCTGACACGTGGTGTTTAATGAGAGAGTTTGGAGATATACTTTGTGGGATGCTAAGACTGAGGAAAGTCAAAGAGCCTGCATGCCCAATAATCACATCATTAAATCCCACAGGGAGCGATAATGAGGGCTTCTGTTTGAGGAGGACTTGTAGTTACAGTAATAGCTCGGAGACGAGACTGCTGACTGGACTAACCATGCTGATGTTTGGATTATTACAATACAGTACTTTACAGAGCTATAGTATGGAAACAGAACAGACTCTGAACAAAACTGACTTCAGAGGGGACAACACTCTGCCAGCCACACTGTGTGTGTTTGTGTGTATGTGTGTGTGTGTGCGTGTTTGTGTGTGTGTGCGCGCACTTATACTAACTAGCATTTCTGTATGGGCGTGTCGCACTGTGGGTAGATGCTAGTGACCTTTGATGATGGTCTGACTGAACTCACTGGATCACTGCTACACACACACACACACACACACATACACCCATGCGCGCACCAGATGTCAACATCACAGTCCAGATGAAGCCCTCTTAGCATCCCATGCAGGGATGATGTCAGTCTGAGGGGGATTCATAACGTCTTCATTCATGTAGTGGGTGGCGTACACCATGCTCCCTCCCCATGAAACTCACGCTAGCCCTGCTCCGCTAGCCCTGCTCCGCTAGCCCTGCTCCGCTAGCCCTGCTCCGCTAGCCCTGCTCCGCTAGCCCTGCTCACGCTAGCCCTGCTCACGCTAGCCCTGCTCACGCTAGCCCTGCTCCGCTGGTACGGTCCGTCACACAGAGATGCCTCGCCTCCCCCTCCGGGGCGGGGCCGGAGAGTGCCGGCGTGGCGCAGGCCTGTGTGGGGGACGCCAGCGCTCCCTCTTTCATGTCCATCTGGTCGCGGGGCGAGTCCCACAGTGCTGTGTTCCACTCAGCTGCCAGCTCCCAGCCTGGACGCTGCTAATCCTGACAATATGGCTCCTGTGGAGAACCACGGAGGAGGGCTCGCTTTGCTCGAGCCAAAGACGGGAAGTTTGAGCACACACTCGCGGCATGCGCAAACTCACACGCACGCGCCATCACGCCCATATACGGATGAAAAAGCGTGCGTACGCACGCACCGACGTATGCCCCCACATGCACGCACACAGACAGACACACACACACACCACCTGGGTGTATTTTTTCATGGATGATTTGACCTCAGCGTGGTGTAATATCTAATCGGCCAGATTGTGTTTTATATTTTTTCCGACCAGAGAGACTGTGTAATTCTCGGGTCTATTCATAGGTCACAGAGAATCCCCCCCACCCAGGTGACGAGAACGAACATCACGCCGCCAGCGTCTGGTGTTAATGACTTCGAAAGGTCACAGGTGGAAGGAACATTCCTCCATCTTCCTCAGACACCTCCTTCGCCCCCCGAACACCTCCTCTCACTCCTGCTCCTGCTCCCGGACTCCCTGACAAACAGTCTTGGGTCACAGCTCCAGCTAAAGGAGCTGTGTTCTATTCCCTGTAGCATGCAGCGCCAGTGTGTGTGTGTCTTGTGATGCTACCTCAGCAGAACCCTAGCATGACAGACTGTACGACACTCAGCTAGGTCCTGAACTGATACTGCTGGAGTACAGCACCGACGAGTCCCCAAGGCTGGTACTTACTCTGGGGGCACTGCTCGCTGGTGCAGTTGAGGGACTGGAGGTCGATGCCCTGGCAGTCTTTGCCCCCCGTGCCAGGCGAGGGCTGGGTACACTCCCTGCTCCTCCACATGGAACATTCCGCGCCGCACGCCGACCACTTGCTCCACTCACTCCAGCCTCCATCTACTGGACACACACACAGAGGTCAGAGGGTCAGGGAGTCACACTCAGACCCACACACAAGCACGCCCCCACACAGTCACATCAAACCCATTCCAACATCCAGTGCGAGCGGTTCATGAATCGGTTGCGTCTGATGGCGAAGAGTGAGGCAGACAGACAGACTGATCAAACACATGCGGAGCTGTCTCATACAAACAAGTAATAACCCCGCAAGAGAACCCGCCTAAAACACATTAAAATACAGTCAAGAGGCAGGAGAAACATCAAAGCAGAGCTTTATGTGTGCAAGGCTGTGGTTTCATACTGGGCAACAGTGATACATGGAACACAGCAAATCATGTGGCTCATTCAAACACACTGACGACACACACACACACACACACAAAGACACACATACAAATACAATAACCAAAGTGTGTCCCATTGACGAGCGTAAACACACTCCATCTGTCCCTGCTTGCCATGTTTGGCTCTCCACATGAAAATAGTGTGGGTTGTGAGACCCCCCCCCATGCTAGTGTAGCTCTATTCTGGAGGCGTTAGCGCCCAGATGCGTACTCTCTGCATTCATCCCGTGAAAACCTGCCAGCGCCTGCATTCCTCATTCACCTGTTGTTATGGAGACACACACAAATACACTTTCCATACCACCCTATGTTTAGCAGTTTAGAAGCATAGGTGTCGGACATTATAGAGAGGGGGAGATGCCGTGAGCTAATGTCAGCAAACCAGAGAAAGAGAGTGAGAGAGATGGAAATGGAGAGAAAAAGAGAGATAAGGAGGGGGGGGGGAAGAGAGCAAAAGAGAGAGGGAGGGAGGGAACAATAACGACATTGCACACAGCCAACTCCGATAGACCCTGCAGGATGATACCATTACAATAAACAACATGAAGCAGATGATAATGAGTGTGCTAGCGCTCCGAGGAGTCCGGGCGCCGGGCGGGCGGGAAATATGGCACCTGCCGGGTGTCCTGCAGAGTCGGAGGCCATTTTGCGAAGGTGAGGGTAATGGTATGTGCAGCTGGCCGGGGGGGGGCAGCTGGGAGTGATATTGGGAGTGACACGTGAGCCGACCAGGGGAAGGTTAGCTGAGGGCTAATGGGAACATGCGGCGTAATGAGCTCTCAGGGGGGAGACGGCCTGGCGCTCCCAGACGGGAGAGGGAGACTGACGTGAATCAGAGAGCCCGGGAACTCGTACTACGACAACACACACAAACACACCTGCGTACACACGCGCGCAGCGAAGGGGAAAGCGCGTACACAAACACACAAACACACACAAAGCCACGGAGGACTGACTGCCCGCCCCTCGCTGACCCAAACCAAGATGCTTTAGTCCTCATTAATCCTGCCGTGTGTGAAGAGCGGGGGCCGTGATCCTGGAACGTGCGTTTGAACCCTGGAGGTCAGAGTTTGAGCTCAATAAAACATAAGTGGAGGTGTTGAGAGGAGAGGAGGGTCCAGGCTGCCTAACGCTACGACACTGTGGGGAGATAATGATGTTATTTAAGCTCCAGGTGTCTGCTGGGCTCTGGTCTCTCTTAATAGGCACGGTGAGAACAGGTGGAGAATATGCTTCCAGTAAATGAGAGGGCCCAAGCGTGTGTGAACGTGAGGAAATGAATGAATTGGTGTGCAAGCAGGTTTGCGGGTGAGTTGGTGCTTGACTGTAGAGTGTTTACACGTAGTGTGTGTCTGCGTGCGTGTGTGCGTGTGTGTAGGAGTTGCTGACACAGCTCTGGTCTCACTGCAGAACATTCCATTTGGCAGAGAGAGCAGAACCAATCAGATAATTGTCCTTGTTTGGCATTGAGTGGACTGGTCCTGGCGGCTGGGCCTATTATCCCAGGGATGAGTCTGATTGAATAGGGAATTACAGCCTAATGAATATATTATCATAGGTTTCACATCAACCCCCCCTCCCCCCATCCCCTCGGTTTATCCAGACGAACGAAACGTGGAGATGAGATCAACATCTGGCTTGATGAGGTGATGGAACTCAAACTTCACTTTACCGACACAAAGCAGAACTAATGACCATGCAGACTGAGGCCTGTGCATCAGCAGACAGGAGAGACTGAGGCCTGTGCATCAGCAGACAGGAGAGACTGAGGCACGCGGTTCGAAAAAGAAAGGATGCAGGGGTGGCCCGCATATTTCAAACAACGTCAAGAAACCAGAAGTGTGTTTTTTACCACTAACTGATAGAAGAGAATAAATGAAGTATTCAAAGACTCAGAGAGGTATTGTGGGCAATGACAGAAGGAGATCTTCAACTCAATGAAGTAGTTCGACTAAATGAACGGTCCCTGTTAAAGTTATTCTTACCCATGCACACACTTATGTAGAGGGGAATAGATCTAAGACTGCTGTGTTTCCTTTGAAATCATTCAACACAACAGGGTTTAGTCATGGGCCTGCGGTTGGGAGAGGCGAGGGAAAGGGGGCGGGGGGGGGGGGGGGAGGGGATGACGACGACAACATAAAAGCCCAGTAGCAGTCCTCCTGTTCAGTCATGTTGTCAAGGACACCAGCAAAGTCGCCCACCTGCTCTTTACTGGACGGCAGGGGGCAGGAGGGTCCATGAGAGGTGGGTCCATACAGACAGGCCTGGGAGTCCTGCAGACTCCTGCAGCTCCTCTGTCCTTCACACAACTCCAGGAGGAACACAATTACCTGAGAGACCAGCAGGTACACTCTCTCCTCCCCCCCCCCCACCTCCCCACACACATACGGGCCCAAACACACACCTTTCACACAAACACAAATCAGTTCCGTGAAAACCGTGAACCCAAATGTTTCAGCCTGAACGGGCCAAAAATGCGCTCTGTTGGACGGGAGCCCGATTCCCTGCAGCCCCATATACACCAGAACCAAGTCTACAACACTCCTAAGTCAAATCTTTGGATGTGCAGGACGGAGTGATGGAGTGACACAAGCGCGTGTCACGGCCGGGCTCCGTCACGTCTCTCAGGAGCTTCATCCTCAGAGCAGACCTGCTCCTGTGTGATACAGAACACAGCCAGGCTGTGGAGCAGCCACTGCTGCTGGCCTCCGCCTGCTGGTCGCTGTCCTACTTTATTAATCCTAATTTGTTTACATCTTATCTATTTCAGACAGAGCTTTATCCATTCTGAGGGAAAACACTCTGAATATTAAAAAAAAAAGCACAGAGGACTCAATCTAGTCATTTTAGACATTTCTCGACAGTGGCTTTGACGAGTACCGCGCACATACAAACACACAAACACACTGTCTTACGTACCAGTCTGCCAGCCCGAGTCTGTTTATTTTCTATCAGGCAAATCAATCTCCCCAGCTCCCCTGCAGGCCTCAGGGATGGTTACACTATTTAAATAATTCACACAACTTAGACATCTCCTCAGGTTGTTTGTTAGTTATGGGACTACATTTTTTTGTCCTAATTTCTCTGCTCTCATTGGACTGTTTTGTTTGTTTAAGTCATGGGCAGAAATTCTAGTCTTCAATAGATGCCTAAGAAAACACGTTTTAATCGTAAACATACCCTACATTCGAATCATGATATACATGTTAATGACAGCCATGAGCATACCGTTTGTAAGAAACTCCCCACTGCGCCGCCAGCCTGCCAGCCCTCCCAGCCTGCCAGCCATCCCAGCCACAGTATCTGTAGGAAGGGTTGGTGTGATCTCAGACTCAGCTCTGGCTGACATCTAGTCATGGCTTTCTCCCTCGGCTGTGACCACAAGTCAATGTGGCGGCAAAGTCAATGGAGAGAGGGATGGAGCCTGAGAGGGAGATGGAGGAGAGGAGCAGGCCAGCAGGGGGACATGACGTGGAGGGAAAGGACTGGAGTGGGAGTGGGTTAGGACATGTGCGGCTCATCTGGCTGACTTCTTGTCTTGTCTGCCTAGCTGGCTGTCTTGCAAAATGCTTGACTTGGCTGGCAGGCTGTTTTTGCTCTCTGATTTTCTCTCCTGACAGTGTGTCTTCAGCATCAGAGCTCCGCGGGCCTCGCTCAGCATGGGGCCCATCTGATCACACACCAGTCCCTGCCAAAACTCTCTGAACTGCTCCAGTACCAACACTCAAGACTAAAATATGGACTGGACGATTTCCATCCATCTTTTGACAAGAACCTACAGTAGAGAATCCGACATGTCTGTCAGGGGCCGTCTATCACGCCGTCCCCCAGTCGAACAGACTGCCGGCTGGGTGTGGCTGCTTCTGTACAACACAGCATCTGCTGAATAGAGACGGAGAACGACAGCCATGTGTCTGGACAGGCAGACAGCAGAGAGGGAAACTGAACATTGTTGTCCAACACAGGAATACATGGCCATAGGCACTGGGACACAAGCTGTTGAAAATAGACATCAAATTATAGTCATTCCAAGTCCGTTTGATATAGAATTATTTTTTGTCACCCCCCCCCCCCCCTAAAGGGTGTTTGTGCAGTGAGTCTGCAGCAGTTTAGCATGGCTGTCAATACTCTTGAGACAAAACCAACAGGTCCTTCAACCATGACTTAGACTTGGTGCTTGAAACATCAAATGGATATGAGAGAAGAGATTTTATGAAGAAATGTTATTCTAAAATTAGACACTGCAAAAACAAGCAATAAAATACAATTAAAAACAGCTTGGATGGAATCCACAATAATTCAGCTTGGATAATTAATGAATCTCTGAAACTAGACCACCAATTTATCATGCAATTCATTTTAGAGTAACACAAACTGCACTCAAGCAAAACGTAATACTCAACACTAACCTTTTAATTCCAAGAACAACCAATATTATTCAAATTACTTACCAAATATCTAACGATTTCTTACTATCAACCACCTCTCCCCAAACGATGACAGAGGTGTGGACTCCAGTAACCTGACTGTCACAGACCTGCCAGGCCCAGAAATAATGTCCATTGCAACCCTCTGCCCTCAGAGAGAGTTAAGGATGCTCTGTGCTACACTGAACATGTAATCCTGCCCAGGATCCTCCTGCTACCCCCGCCCCTACAACCATTCTGTAAATGGAGATTTATGCCACAGTCATTTCTGATGAATCGGAGAGGATTTTTTTTTTTTTTTTTTTTTTTAAGGGCTGCAGTGTTGGGTTGTGTGTGTCTGTGGGCTGACACATGAGGGTTGGTGGAGGGGGGTGGGCTCTGAGGGGTGCACCCAGGGGTAAACAACACAAACAAGGTGCCTCTTCTGATTAGAAAGCGCAGCGCCACCTCCACCCATCCAGTCTGCCCCTGCTGGACCCGTGGAGCCCTGGAAAAAGACAGCTGGCTCAGTCTGACACCTCTGCTAACCTCTTCGAGGAAATTACAGAGAGCGAGAGAGCGAGAGACAGAGAGAGAGAGAGAGAGAGAGAGAGACGGACAAGAAAGGGAGGGAGAGAGAGTGGGGGAGAGAGCGAGAGATAAGATAGAAGAGAACGAGAGAGAGAGAGAGAGAGAGAGAGGCATGAAAAAAGAGAAAGAGAGAAGGAAGAGAGAGAGAAGAGAGGCATAAAGAAAGAGAGAAAGAGAGAGGCAGAGATGAGAAGAGAGACACCTCCTGGCCCCTGTCAAACCAACAAAAGAGCAGCTGGAGGTATGATCGAGGTCGAGCCACCTCTATATCCCTCATCAAACGAGCACCAAAGAAAGTTGCGTCTCTCCAGAAGTCTCTGCTCAGACGTCTCTCTGAGGGCACAGTGCAGTCCGTCTTAGTGTACCCTGAGGGTTCACATTACACACCAACTCCGGGAGTGGGCCCCAGCACAAGTACAATAGACCAACCAGAGCTAATCTTCTTAGAAGCTCACCGAGATTACCCCCACGCACCCCTCCCCTCCCAGGGGCGCACACCCTTGGGTACCCCTGTAATACCATAGTCCCCAGTCCTAATAACGCCCCCGTTGATCAAGAGATCCCTCCGCTCCTGCCGGATTACCGCAGTCTGGTACTTACAGCTCTATTTTCTCCCAGGAGTTAGTTGGAGCCCCGTCTGACGCCAGGTGTTGTCTTTAGGTTACCCCGACACGAGAGCCCCGTGTAACCCCACACCCCGGACGCAACAAGGGAGACAACCTCCCAGGCAAAGGGAGAGTGGGAGGGGAGGAAGAGAGGGTGAGGAGGGAGAGAGAGAGAGAGGAGAGGCTGGCCCTGGCGGAGGTGTTGGGTTTCCCTCCTGGCTGTTTCCAGAGTGTGGGAGACGCTCCCCTGGTCAGCAGGACGGCAGAGAGGCAGGCTGCGTCAGGCGACCGAAAACACACGTCCTCCCACAGCATCCCCAGTCGAAACATCCCTCCCCCACCTCGCTCCCTCTCTTTTGGCATTCTCTTGCTTCCCCTTATATCTCTTTTACTCCCTCCTCTGTTGCTCTCTGTACCGCCTACACGCCAGCTACTGTACATTTCCCTCCCACCGCATCCCTCTCTACCTCGCTTTTTTTCCTTTTCTCCTCCCTGCCCTCTGCTTCTCTCTTCTTTTCACTTCGTCCCCGCCTCCCTCCATCCATTTCCACCTCCTTCTCCATCCCTCCATGTCCTCAGTTTATTCCTCCCTCCCTCCTTCACTCTCTCCGTCAGGAGGCTAATGCGGGCCTGTATACGAGGCAGCCTTCTATCTCGGGCTCTGCCAGGGATCGATATCCTCTGCTCAGCATCAGGCACGCTGCTCAGCCTCCACACAGGGGAGACGGGATGGGAGACGAATCAAATACGCCTTAACTCCTCACGCGTAAAACCTGGCGCACAAGCTGGGCCATAATTCATCTTTTTATTGCTCATATTTACAACATGGCTTGAGCACTATGCAATAACAGATGTACTCGCTGCCCTGACACAGTGTCCTGGGATGTCTCTTTAAGGAGGCAGGTGCAATTGACATGTCTGCAGATGGGAGAGAGAGAGACATATGAATGAAGTCTAATGATACAGTACTTCATTAGCTATGAGGGTTGTTGTGAAGATTAAAGGTCTCTGTTGACGCCACTCTACTGAAGCCTGTTTAATCACACAGAAACTAGCTAATGCCCTGCCAAGCAAAATGACAAATCATCAGCAGAATAAAAAGTCAAAAAATTGCAATCAAACTAAAACATGGACGAATGCTTCTAGCAGCTGATGCAAAAAAAAAAGAAGAAGAATGGACAGCCACAAAAAGCGAAGCCACAGGAAACGGAGCGCCCCAGGACAGGAAGTGACCTGGGAGTTACCTGGACAGGTGGCCGTGCAGGCGCTTTTCTGGACACTCTGGCCCTCGCAGGAAGTGCCTCCGTTCAGCGGGGCGGGGTTGGTGCAGCTCCGACTCCTCTTCTGCCAGCCACGCCCACAGGAAGCACTGCAGGCCGACCAGGTGGTCCAGGTCGACCAGCCTCCATTAACTGTCCACGCCACGGGAGGGAGGGATGACGGAGGGAGGGAGGAGTGACGGAGGGAGGGATGACGGAGGGAGAGAGGGATGACGAAGGGAGAGAGGGATGACGGAGGGAGAGAGGGATGACGGAGGGAGAGAGGGATGACGGAGGGAGAGAGGGATGACGGAGGGAGGGAGGGTTGACGGAGGGAGAGAGGGATGACGGAGGGAGGAAGGGATGACGGAGGGAGGGATGACGGAGGGAGAGAGGGATGACGGAGGGAGGGAGGGATGATGGAGGGAGGGATGACGGAGGGAGAGAGGGATGACGGGAGGGAGGGATGACGGAGGGAGAGAGGGATGACGGAGGGAGGGATGACGAGGGAGGGAGGGATGACGAGGGATGACGGAGGGAGAAAGGGATGACGGGAGGGAGGGATGACGGAGGGAGAGAGGGATGACGGGAGGGACAGAGCAGTCAGGATTACCCGACATGCACCAATGAGAGAGGTGTGTTGCTAAAGTTATGGCGAAGGTATAGACAGTAATGTGTACAAATCTCTCTCTCCCAGCACTGCTGCATTACACGACCAACAGCCAACAACAGGGAGCACTTCCTGTGTCTATGTCAGAAACACAGTGTGAGCCGAAACAAAAATCACTTCCCTCAAGACAGGGTGTAAAGTATTCAAAATCATTCAGTATTTTCCTCGGTAAACCCTAAAAAAATCTAAATCAAAAAGACCCCATTCTTCTACCATATAACAAATGCATCAAAAAAGAGAAAATCAATTTCGACAAATAAGACTTTAACTACTTAACACACTACTTAATGAATGCCAATCCACTTTAAAGTCAGAGTAAAAAAGCTATCATTCATCTGCACGCTGCCAGGTAATTTCCTTGGCATTTCCCACCACAAAGCAAAAAGCCACAGCTGTCCTGACTCCACAGCCTCCCTAGTCCACCCACAGCACAAGAAACAGATCCCTCTGTACCACAGTTCAATCTCCCATCAAAACCAGCCCCTGGTCTTTGGCCTGCTATTGCCACATAATTGATATAATTAGATCCTGGCAGTTGATTGGATCAAATCAACGAGGTGAACTTCTAATCAACAGCGTTCTCTATTTAGTCTCTGGGACAGGACTCCCAGCTACCAGGAATCTGCTACCAAATTACCTAATTTGTTGACTTGAACCATGGTTCTGTTCACTTGACGTGGTACTGCCCTCCTCCTCCTCCCCCCCCCCCTCTCTAATTTCCCCCTGTGCATCCCCTGTGCTGTGGCTGAATCATTTCCTTGCCCTCTGTCTGGGATTGATTGCCCACCATGGCGAGAGGTAAATTGCCAGGCAAGTCGACCTCCTGATTACCTCTTAGCACGGCCTCACCAGCCTCGCCAGTGTGGCTCATTAAAATACATCTCCGGATCTCGTCCGAGCTCCCCTTGGAGAAGACTGCCTATTACTGGAGTTCAGCCCCGGCTTGGCTCCCCCAGGTCTGATCGCCCGGCGTGTCTCACAAAGAGGAAGTGTCGTCTGTCACTGAGAAAACCTTAACGATAAAGTCATGACAGGTCTTCTGAATAGGAGCCCTGAATCTGGTATTTGATCGCAATTAATGGAACCACAGAAATACATTGTTCACCTCGTCATGTGTAGCGCAGGTGGGAAGAAACTGGGAGGCAAACGCGCGTTTCACGCAATTTATCCCCAATTTCATGGCTCTAAGAGCGTGTATTGACTGATCGATGATTGACAGTCCAAAGAAAAGCATACCTTAAAGAGCAAATGTTCTGGGCTCAACAATCATTTCTACTTCTGATTCTGTCAAGAACACCAGCAAAAAACAATCACGGGGCAAGCTTTTCAATCACAGCACAAGAACATGTCAGCATGTGCTCTGTATTATCAGAGAGCAATCCCTTCTCTGGACTATTCTTCGTCAGGGATGACGGACTGGCACTCCATTTGTCTCAGAGAGGAAACTGAACTACTCTGCATTAACCAGTTCTTATTCTCAACCCGTGAACCTAGAAGAAATTGGCCAACAATTGTTTTTCTTTTCATTCATACCCATTTCTCCCCCCCGGTGATCCTGAACATAGACTAACAAGTATCTTTGATGGGGTGTACGACACAGCACGCACCCATTACTATACCGTCTCAGACCGGCTGGGTAAGCGAGGCAGACATGGTACCAGACTGTGCCTCTCTCCCTTGCACACAGAGAAGCTTTCATGATGCTCTCCCCAGCGATTACCAGCTCCCGTTTGCTTGTAGCTGAGAATTAAGGCGGGCGCTAATGTATGCAAACGTTAGTACTGCCTGCTCCCTGGGAGTCCTGTGTGCTGGAAAAGATGCTGTTCCTCTGCATTTTAATAAAGGTCAGTCTGCTTATCAGGCCAAGTCATTATTTACAGTTTGCTGTTAATTCAATTTCCTTTCACATTTTGCCTCTGGGTGGGGGTGTGTGTGTGGGTGTGTGTGGGGCAGGGGGATCTAAGACCCAGGCTCTCCTCTTTGGGCTGTGTGGCATCGTACGAGGGAGGGGTCGTCGTGGACCGGTGTCGCCGCACCTTCCCCCTCTTCATGTCATGACGCAACTTGGGACAGACTTGGTTTTCCAGTGAGGAGAAATCATGACTTTGCGGCCTTATTGTTCCACTGGTTTGAAAGCAACGCCATGTATCCGGAGCCACATGTTGTAGAGAGAGGAACCATCTGACAGACCAGTCAGGGTGACCCGTCTGTGCCACGGTAAGGGTGGAGTCGTTTGTGAATGCGGGGTCAGAGTTGTGGCCATGCAAACACAGCAAGGTCTCTCTACACAGGTCTGAGTGTTCTCCGCCTCGCCCATAACAGGCTCCGGCTCACTTGTTCCACTGTGTACAGTGCGCTGACTCATGCCTGCTGGTGACAAGAGCGGGGGGGGGGGGGGTCACCTACCGTAGACGAGGATGGTGGCCGAGGTGCTCTTGCGGCGAGCCACGATGTTCTTGGCCACGCAGGTGTAGTTGCCCGTGTCTGCCAGGCGGGCTTGTTTGATGATGAGATTATGGTCCGCCGTGATGAAAAAATTGGGGTCACTGGCCGGGTCGATCAGATCCTCGTTCCTCGTCCACTCCACCTGGAGACACGTTGCTATGGTCACTGCCTGCTTCAAGAGGATCAGGGTTCACCCAGTGGCTATGGGCGGCATGCACTGACTGACGGAAGCTGGGATGTTACTTTGTGCGGAAACAAGAGAGGCACGGATGAGAAGCTCCTCTCGAGAGGGAGGGGTGAACAAGAGCACTGAAGGAGGGATGGCAGAGGGAGAGAGAAAAAGAGAGATAAGGAGAGACAGCTATATGGTGGGAGGAAGAGGAAGGGGGAGAGGGACAGAGAGTGACAGGGAGAATGAGAGCGAGAGAAAGAGAGCAGGAGAAAGAGAGAAAGAACTACAGTGAGGGAAAGAGGGAGAGCAGGAGACGGAGGAAGAGAGAGAGACATAGAAGGGGGAGGGGAGGGGGGGGGGGGGAGAGAAGTGCAAACACAGTCATGAATTATGGATGTGTCTCTGCCAGAGCAGGAGTTAGGCCTCGTGGCCAGGGCTGACTGATGTGACGAGCCACTCTGATATACGGCCTCGCAAAGATGTAAAAGTGATCATAAATCAATGAGAGGAAATAATTGGAGGTGTAATTCTTCTTTCCAGGGGTGGCCCCATCCCTTATAGCATGACGATGACCCTACACGACTAAAGGTCAAGTGTTGCATCACTAGAACTGATAGTGGAGGTGAGCTTTGGGGGAAATTAAGCTTGGGTTAGGGTACAACGATCCTTGGTCTGTACCCATGTCAGAATCGACCCTGTGGTCTGTGTGTCTAACCTCAGCCGGTGGTATGCCCTCCGGAGGATGGCAGTGGAGAAGCACTTCCTGGTCCAACGCCACCTCCTTCCCCATTGGCTCCTCCTCAAAGTTCTTCCTCAGGTCTGGACGCCGGGAAAAGAAACACAAACGAAACACAAATCAGACGCACTGAAATGTTCTCATTCAAATATGCAGGGACCATATGCAAATCCTCCTGATGTTATCTCATCACCAAAACATAACACAGCTTGTGTGTAGCTCTCTGTGAGCAGAGTCTGTTCTGAGGACCGTATCTGGGGTGTTTGTTACAGTCTGCAGGCATGTTGGATGCCTGAATACTGCCAGAGGGCTCAAGCATCAAAACTAAAGCAACATATTTTCTTGGTCCCTCCATCGCCAGCTTTCTTCCACCCTCCTCCTCTGTCCCCACACCATCTTCTCCCTGTCGCCAGCCCCAGCCCCAGCCCCAGCCTCAGCCTCAGCCCCAGCTTTAGCCTCAGCCCCAGCTTTAGCCTCAGCCCCAGCTTTGTGAGGTGGCTGGCCAAGAGTGTCTGAGTCAGACTAACTGAAGACACACACTGTTGTGCAAAGGGAGTCTGAGATCAACAGCCCAAACACTGACCTACGTTGTGGAAGCAATTACCACTTTATTTCAAGTGGGGTGGGGCTTGGGGGGGGGACTAGGCATTGTGTTGTATGAATCAGACCAGTTGTCAGGGCAGCAGCAGCTGTAGCATTGCTGGTAGCATTCGGGCAACCTTGAGTCCTTTCACTTCCTGTTGTGACTCTCAGCAAAATAAAAACAAGCCCAAGCAATCTCATTGGTTGGCACCCTGTGGCCAACCAATGAGATTACGGGGCTTCCCGTGACAGATTCTATAAAGCAGATGTTGGGCCTGTCCTGGGCAATCATGCTTAGAGAAACACTGAGATGAACAGATCGCTTCTTGACATTTAATTTAATTAAAGACGATATAATGGGACTTGCGGTGACGGAAGATATAACAGTTCTGGAAGGTTCAAACGTGTGAGAGTGTGTGCATGCATGTGTGTGTGTGAGCGTGTGTATGTATGCGAGTGTGTTTGAACGTGCGCATGCCGTACACACATGCACGTGCGTGTGAAAGACTGTCCTCATCCTACGTGTGTGTGACTTTGTGAGGGCACGCGTACAAGGTTGGGCCATGCGTTTCAGGAGCACCAGGCATGTTCTTTTGAGACAGTGTTACGTTTAGCTCCGTCTCGAATAATGCATATTTATGCCTGAATTAATAGAGGCGAATGCTATAAAACTCGGATGCAAAATGGCTTCTCCTAATGAAGCCTTTGAGGCTGCGGCGGGGGAAGTCTCTCTGTGTTCCCTCGACAGATTTATGGCGGCGGCACAGTCATAAATTTCAATTCTTTTTTTTTTTTTCATTTTTTATTCCAGCTATTTTCATCATAGGGCGTGTCACTGATATACTCTATCTACTGAGGATTTGCCCATGAAAACCCTAATTTAGTGTGCTCCTTTTCAGGACTGCCTCCTAGCAGATGTATTACCCCAGATCCCCGTCTGATCATTCTGCTTATCTGCGTTACCTCAGGAAGCCCATTTTAGCGGAATCTTAATCACATTAGAACAGTGTGTGTCTTCAAATGCATCCTTGACTCTGTGGGCTGACTAGGTTCCCCTCCTTCAGGCTTCTTATCCTCATGACAGACTCTCACAACATCATAAACAACTGAACTAAACATGCAGTTCTTACATCGCTCTTGTAACAAGTGTGTGACAAGTTAGTCTATTTCTTGGTAGTAAGAAAAGAGTTTCGAGCTTTGCTTACAGGCAATCCGCACATAAGCTTTTTGGCTCTTCTGGGTTCCTGTAGTGCTCCAGGCCACACACTGGCACCAAAACTCGTCCAGGCCGAAGATCTTCTCCACCTGCTGTCTGGTGATGTCGATCTTCACCTGCATGATAGGCAGCGCTGCAGCAAGGAAACAAGGGGCCAAAGTTAGGGGCTAACAGAAAACTTCCATCCAATCAAAACATGCGTGTAGACAATCATATAGTGAGCTTCCTCACAATTTAGCTTGTTCCCGTAAGTGGATAACGAGCAGCAGGAGGAGTCTAAAGCTTCAGGAGAAGCTCGCTGAACCCAAGCCGACGCTAGAGTCCTTCCTCTGCAGCACGGGGCCCGCGCAAACAAGCGCGAGTACCGTAATCAAATAACAACAGTGCTTGTTAACCGGGGAGAAGGATCGGATCTGCCGGGAGCCATCGGGAGGGAGGTAATGTGGGCCTTTCTCACGGCCATTTGTGAGACAACAAGGGAATGAGAAACACTCAGCAAAGCCACAGCTTTGTTTTTTCTCCTCCACTGGAATACGTTCATCTCTGGAGGTGGATGTGTTGTGCTCTAACCTTAGAGGCACCTGGACCAACAGTGTTCATTACTGCCGAGCAGACAGAAGTCGACTAGCAAGAGTCTCTTGTTATGAGGACGGCGTGGGAGGTACCACAGAAAACAAAAAGTTGGGCAAACAAAATGAACAGAGATTGATGTAGAGGTCTTGAAAAAAAAAAAAAAGAATTGATCGTAAAAAGATTTTTTCTTGAATCGCAATACTGTGTTGACACTGGATGAACTGTTTTTTATTGATCTTTATTTTATCACCTCTAGTTCTGCTGTTGTTTCATGTTCCGGAGCCAGTTTTTTCCAGTGACATTTTCTTCGCTCACCCTTCTCAGAGCAGTGGTAGTTTTCCTGAACACTGACCTTGATCGTGGCCAAGTGTCCTACCTCCACTTCCACACACACAATCCCTACGTAGCTCTCAAAACACACACACACACACACACACACACACAGATACTCCTCACATATGGAACGAGAGCCCTGTTTACACTCGGCTTCCAACTCTCTCTCAAACCCCTTGTCCTCTGTCTACAGACCTTGGAGAGACTGAATGCTCAAACCCTGACCCGACAACACGAGGCCGTGCCCCCCCCCTCCTCCACCCTGGCATCTCCTCCAAAATGACACACCGACGGGTCCACCCCGCCGGCTCTGTTGATCTTCATAGAGCCGGGGTCGCTCTCCTCTGTCATTTAGCTGAAAGCACTTAGCGTCACTCTCCGGCGGCCCCTCAAGCCCTCTCTCTGTCCAGGACCCGTTGGGCTCAGGGCTCCTGTAGGAGACTCATCCAGGCTTGTGTTCTAAGTGGCAGCCATCAGACCGGTGAACCTAGACCGCAATTACAGTCCTCTGCTGGTGTAAACACTTGTGATGATACTGCCGATTTTCCTCCTGTCGAAATTGACGTTTTTGGGGGGTTTTCATCAAACAAATTTGGCATTCCAATGCGAGTGGGGCTGTGACATGACACTCTTCCCCCCCCTCTCGTAGTAGCCGTCTTAATGGAGTAGCTGCTCCCAGTCCTCCATAACCTGAACTCCCCCAGATCACATTAGTTGTCTAACATGGTCTACATTCACAAAGCATTTAGGGCAACAGTGTTCCAAAACGCGTATAAGCCCGACCCTTGTTGGGCAGAGGCTAGGTGTGAAATGACTAAAGATCTTTCTGGAGATGCAAAGCATGAGCAACAGTGGAGGAGGGGGACAAATACGGAAGCACGCAATCTGACATTCTGATTGGCTGGCTGGGTAATTGCATTTGGCTTTCTTATCACTTTTTCTCCTCATAATTACACTACCTGCATCCTGTCTGCAACACCTTCCTGTAGCACCCTGAAACACTGATGACTCACTGTGTCCAATTTCATTCAAATTAATGAATGAGACAAAATACCATCTATTCCTGGGGTGTCACAGCAAAACAAACTGCACTATAGTTGTACAGCACTGAGAAAAAGTAATAAAAAAACTCTTCAATTTCTCTCCAGGTCGTTTTTATTTTACCCTCACTGAACATTCAGGGACATAGAATCCTGATTCAAACTGTACTTTTCTGAAGGTCACCTTCAGATGTGGATTCCCCTCTGCACCACTACACAAAGATAAGTCTGGTATATACTGTATGTATTGATTCATGAAAGCCTACCTGTAATTGGAAATAGCTGGGCTTCACAAAGTGTCCTGACTACTCCGTGTTGCAATTCTGTCAGTATTGATTAATGGGTCTGTCATGCTTGCATGGTATGTGACACAGAACCTGCCTGTGGGAATCTTAGGAGATTACACTCTAACCACCACCACCATGGCAACCATCTGAGAGTGTCTACATCACAGCCCTTCTTAAGTAATTAAAAAGTTGTATGATTAACCCTCCACTGAGTTCGGAGTTTCTGCTCATCTCAGAATCAGCCCGTACTCCAAACTTTCCTGGGCGTCTGTGCAATATTCATGACCAGGGGAGTGACACCACTTTGGATTCTGGACTCGGACAGAGCCCCCTCTCTCATTTGTCATTCTGGTGCAATAGGTCAGCTGATGCGGCTTGTGCACTGGCGAGCGCATGCTGCCGGGGTTACGGGACTCCATATGGAAATGAGAAGGGTTGACCTGGCAACACCCATCAACAGACACACTCTCTCACACACACACACACACACACATCTATCCAGACAAACACTCACACAATCACATACACACACAAAAGCACACAGTATGCGAGCGCACACGTACACAAACACAAGCGCTCCTCAATGCAATGATTGATGGTTAAAGTAAAAGAATCCCATTATTTGGCTATTTTGTTGGCAACTCATTTCATTCACTGCAACATTGTTGGTTATTTTACCTAGCCCTCGGTAAAATGGAGATTTAGTTAAGTTAAGGCACTGACGCTTAACTTACATGACCCTGTCAATCACACTTTGGTGACTGAGACTCAGGGCTGGGGCTGGGACAAGGCTGGAGCTGGGACTAGGCCAGGGATGGAATAGAGGCCACAGAAGCTGGGACTGTTTTGTACACAACAATGCCCCCGGAATGTTCTTACTACACTACCTCCTCTCTCAATGGTGTGGCCAAGTCCCACAGAAGCTGTAACAGTGACAGCCACAGATAGGAGTCCGGATGCTGCTTGTCTGTCTGGGGCATCCAGATGAACATTCCCAGCCGCTCTCTATCTGAATATGTGAAGGGAACAGTCAGATTGCTGAATACAGACTCTCACCTGCAGAAAGACCAGGTCACCGACACAGCGTGGGAAGGGAATCTGTTCTGCATGTATTCTGTGTGTGTTTACAAATGTGTGTGTGCACATCTACATAGACTGTATGTAAATAAAGCCATCCGTGTGTGGGTGTGTGTGCACAGCCGTCTACAGATGTTCCTGAGAGCGTGTGTCCTGGGTGTGTATACGTGTGTGTGTGAGGTGGAGGTGAAGCTGCTCTGGAGTTCAGAGGGCCACCACACACAGGGTAAACATCATTGGACTCGATCCTCCATGAGTCGATATCGGGCTCGTCTGAGACGAAGACTTTCTTTCTCCCTCTCTCACTCTTGTTTTCGCAGGCTTTGACCTCAATTCCGCGGGGGTCATTTGCTTATCAAAAGCAGGGACTGGAACTGGCAGGTTTGAATGTGTGTTCATTGTGACCAAGGAAATTCAATTAGGTTGCATCCCCACTGTGTGTGGTGCTGGGCTTCATGAGTGGCTGAAGGGGGATTAGGGTTGGGACTGTACACCTGGGAACACGCCACGGAGAACAGAGTTCATGCTGTGTGTGGGGACAGAGATAGAACACAACGGGCTCTGTCAGTCAGCAGACAGGGTGTGACTGTGCGCATCCTGTTTCCTGTTAAGACTGTTTCCTGTTTGACTCAATCTTGTTTCCTGTTTGATTGGATCCTGTTTCCTGTTTGTCTCGATCCTGTTTGGCTGTATTTGCTTCCTGTTCCACTATTGCCTGTTTTCTCCTTAGGTTCATCTTCCTCATCTACGACCACGGTTATATTATGACAAAAATAATGACCATTAAGTAGCATAACATAGTAGTGAATATCATTGTTCAAGGCCTCTCAAAATGTGAGGTTTGTTGCAGGTCGTTTGCATTCATAGGAAGGGCTAAGGATTTCTTAAGTGTGTAATAAATGTCTTTGCTATGGCAGGTTGCAACTGATATAAAACCAATCAGCGTAAAAAATATCCCCAAATGTAAATGACCCGGAATGGGCCACTGTGCCAAGGAGACCACTACGTTAGCACCAAGGACACAAGCAAATGAAAGCTACAACCTGCCATCTCTTCTCCATTAACATCCTAAATAGGTGGGTGATGAGTGGCCTCAGTTAGCTGACATTGAGGGATAGAGAGAGGGAGAGACACAGAAGAGAGAGAGGGAGAGTGAAAGCGGGAGAGAGGAGAGAGAGGGTGGGAATCTATGGTGTCATCATTACTGTCTCCAATCAGGAAGACTCTGGCCTTGTAGGTGACGCATGGCTCTATTAGAAAGAGAGCGAGGGAAGGAAGAAGAGAGGGGGGCAGGCCGAGAGACCTTATTGTTGAACGTGCTGTGGGCCAGGGGCCCCTGCCAGCGGGGTCAAGCCTCAGTCACTAGGCCAGACTTTTGGGTCAAGGCCCTGCCTCTGGTTAGAACCAGCTTTCTGAAGCGACCCTTTTGATTGAGCTGTCCATTCTCTACAATGGATGCATCTAGCAAGGCCCCCAATGGTGCCCTGAATGTCGTTCTAGATTATTCATGGCTGACAAACAGGCAAGCAGGTACTGTGGCGCGCCCATCTATCCAGCTAGGTCCAGGCCAATGCCACTTCAAGGAGAGACAGGCAGTTGCTCTGTTTACAGATGCTGACTCTGTCTAAGAGACGAATGGAGGCAAGAATGCTGTGAAAGATGAAACACTGGTCAAGGAAACCAGAGAGACGAGGTACAAGAAGTGTCTTGTGAGTCATGGATAAGGCAGAGTGGATCGTTCCAACTTGCCATTTTGCTTGTTTAATGACTTGCTAATGGTCTTTGAAAAACAACTTTTTCCACTGGTATTTTAATTGCTTACTTGTAACTAAACCCGGTTGCGGAAAATGGTTATGCGCTGTTGACAGATGACTAAAACATTTCTCCACATATTGCAGTCAATTACAAGAATTAAATGTTCTTCTGGTGAAGGATGTGAATCACACTGCAGTATGTCTTCTGTCAACACCTCAGTCGGGGGAGCAAATCCGTATTTTGCCATCGCTCAGTCATCTTTATTAATTGTGATTTGCACAATCCTCCAAGCAGGAGAGAGTGAGACTTCTCTCTCTGCCATTAGTCTCAGCAGTCACAACACCATGCCACCCTGCTCTCACCATGCTACTCCCAGACAGGAAATCACAACAATAACAACAAGCATGCCAAACAAGGAGATCGAGACCAAACTTGAGTTTTTAGATGCACAGGTGTTTGTGGGGTTTAGAACGTGTCAATGAACTCATTTGCAGAACTTCAGAATAGTTTTTTTCTCTCAACAAACTCATGTGCATTTGCAATGTGTTAAGACAAACAGCTCTAACTAACATCCACCTATCATTTGCCCGTAGAGAACAGCACACAAAGGTCGACATTTCACTTTATTAACCTGGTGTTCCTTCCTTGCCTCCCATCCTTATGTCGTTCTCTCATGAGGTTGCCTAACCTTTACATCCACGTAACTGCACGCTTATCCTAATAAACAAATACGCCGCTTTCCCACAATCCCCCTGCTTGGTAATTACTATTTATCTCCCAGCCTGACCCTGTGATTGGCAGAAGCCTGCCATGGAGCTCCAGGGTACAGGGATTGGAACCTCCGCCCAGACACCCCCTGGCCCCCTCCTGCCCCCCCCCCCCCCCCAGGTCTTTATCTGGCCGACACACCTGCTCCTTCCTGGGATGAGACGCTGTGGGATAGGAGGCCTGGGAGCGTCTGTCTGGCTCCAGCTTCCATTACACCTCTCTGAGTGGGCGGATCTGATAGCATGTTAGCCACATGAAAGCAGCGATAATTTGCACGGGCTAACATGTTCTCCCTGGTTCTTCTCTGACACGGCCTCGGGCGCTGGAGTAAATAAGAAACCCTTCTCACAGGTAGAGAGGGGGAGGGGGGGGGGGGGAGGGAACGAGGCACAAGTGGAGCTCCCATCTGGTCGGTGATTGCTTTGCACTATACAAATTGCATTAGGTTTGTTCCCCCTCCTCTCCCCCCCTCTCCCCTCCTCTCCCCTCCCCTCTCCTCTCCTCCTCTCCCCTCACCAACAGTTGGTCCCTCTTGGCCCCCTGGACGGCAGAGCAGGGAAAGACGGCAGGCAGGGGTTTGAGCTAATCCGATGGAGGTGTGTGGGCGAATGTAAATATTCAGCACAACAAGAAGCAAGACTCTGAAAACAGCCTAAGGGAGTAGCCAGCCCAGGAAAGCCTTTAGTCACAAACTTTACAGAACAATTTTCCAGGCCTTTTGAGAGGCGTTCTGACTTATTAGAATTCTCATCTCACGGCATCTTTTCGCATTTCTATATAATGTTATATTTATGAGTGGCGGTACACATGTAGGTTTATTCTCCAATATGGCCATGTAGCTCTCATGCATACTTTAATAGGAGTGTCTGACTGTTTGGATTCCATCTCTGTGAATGTGTGTCTTTGCTCAGCCAGACGGCCACAATGACTTGGCTTCACACAAGGTGTTTATCTAATTCGGTTGCAGCATCAATTCTAAACCACATCATGTTGTACGTTAATGATTTGCGCTGTAGAAACGTCTTTAATGAGCCGGGTTATAAATGGCAGGTTTTTTTCTTTTCCAGCCAGTGAGGGCTGTTGCTTTCTCCTCGGTCACAGAAATAACAGCACTTACTATGTCTCAACTGCGCGCACGCACACACACACCTCACACACACACAGTTTCCGTCTTCTACCTGACAAACACGGGGGCTGTGATTTGGTTTGTTTGAGCACACAGAGAAATGTGATGGTGAATTGGCTCCTTGGGGCCACACTCGCGGAGCGTAGACTGTCAACTGGTGAGTTCCTGTGCCTATCAAGGAATCTCCACAGACTATTTAGCTGTCATGTCCCCATCCCTCCCGGAATCCCTATTTTTAAACCAATCTGAGAGGAGCAGGTGTTGATCGGCAACACCAACTCCCACTTTCCCGCCCGCCCGCCCGCCCTCCCTCCTCAGCGCTCAGTCACAGAAGAGGAATTTTCTTTCATTGAGTGAGAGCACAGGAAGTTTGGAACAGGGTAATTACACAGCCAGTCAAAAAAACTGAAAAAAAGCCACCGTTGTGTAACATTTCTAACAGTATGCGTGGCAGGTGGTCAGGCCAGCTGTCAGTCGGTACCGTTCCTTTCGTCGATTCTTCTCCTAAACACAAGACCCTACCCTTTAATTTACTGGTTGTAGATGGATAGCCTGGAGGACTGTTGGTTTCTCATTTTGTAACGCCGCTCATGAACTAGAGAAGGACTGAGGATCAGTTTGCCCCCTCTCGGATCACACCTTCAATGTAATAATCTATGATGGTAAATATCACCAACCACAGACAAACACGCATTCTGTACAGAAAACACACACAGACCCACACATATACAAACACACCCACTCAAACAAATCAAATGCGGTGTGATTGCATTGATTATCCATCGGTCTCACAGTGGGGATTTTGTCCCTGAGAGGAAGAGAACGAAATGTGACCAGTGTGAAAGGATCGGTGCAAACACAGAGCATTCCAACTTTGAGAAAGAGCACAGCTTTTGTGCGAGTGACAAAACTGTAATTACTTTACAGAAAGCCCCGGAAGGGTCTGACGAGACAGGGCGGTCTGTGGGAGGACAAAGGCTCAACTTTTTGCGAGGGTGATTGGAACCCCAACGTTGTTTGTTGACATACTTTTGACATATTTGATTATTTTTTTTCTTTCACTATTGTTCTGCTAATTGCTGAGGATTTTAGAGTTGGTTATTATTGAAGTTCATGTCTGGCTAGCCACAGGAGCTGACATATCTGTCTAATGGCCAGACACCTGTGAGGAAGGAAGGATGTTCCGCTTGTTTGATGGCCTCAATCACTACTTGGACAACCTGTTTCCAAAAACATGCTAGACAGCCTTATCAACTGGGGCATCTACTGCTGTTTTTTGAAAGACAGGTATGGCACGCTGAAGAGGAAAACCAGGAGAAAGTAGCAACAGTCTTTCAGTTCAATTTCATGTCCCCCTCATCACTCCCATGTTGTTAGGGGCAGGACTCTATCAAAAACCTGTAGGGAAGCCGTGGTCTGGTTTATATACACACACACACACACACACAAGCGCGTGCACACACACACACACACGACTGCGCTGACCTGCAGAAGAAGCCTAATGGAACGCGTTGGCAGATGTGTCACAGGAACAATTGACCTTGCCATCTGTTTTCCGGTGCCACGTCGCCAACCACCCCCCCCTCCCCGCTTCTACCCCCCTGTCTCGGACAGGATGAAATACAAGTACCATTATGGGATGCAGCTAATAATGCATTATCAATTAGCCCCCTTCTCCAGTGATCGATGCAGAGCAGGTGGTACAAGGCTATTCCCTTCATTTGGGACTATATTATCCTCATCAGCCTACTTCTCTTATTTCCACCTATTCATTACCGTCTGGCGAGCAGGACTATCGGCTTTGGCTTAAATTGTGTCTGGATTGTTCTTCGATATCCCATTAAAGATCATGTTTAATCACTGTTGAGGAATCCCACTGCCATTACGGGGACTCTTAACTTCTCAACCTGCATTTGTGTGAAATTTTAGTGACTACAAAATGAAGGGGAGTTATGCTCTTTGTTGTAGTGTTGAGAGAGAGAGAGAGAGAGAGAGAGAGAGAGAGAGAGGGAGAGAGAGGGAGAGAGGGAGAGAGAGGGAGAGAGAGAGAGGGATAGTGAGAGAGGGAGAAAGAGAGAAGTAGAGAAATAGAGAAAAAGATCAGAGGATGAAGAGAGAGGCTTCTGGCTACTAGATCCAAGTGTTGAAGTATTAAAATGTGCTCCTGACTAAGTCCGGCTTATCTCCACTCAGATCACACATCACTGATAAAATCATGCTCAAATCCCGGATTTGGTCAATCAGAAAAGACATATTTGACGTAAATGAAATCTTCCCAGTGTCCAGAGACAAAGCCTTGGGACAATGGCGCCGTAAAAAAATGATTAGTTCTATTTATGGGAACGAGAGATAGAATAGATTGAACAGATTTACAGGGTACGTGGAATGTGGTATTTAGACTTCTTAGGATTGATGAGAGGACAGGGGATTGGGTTTCCCCAGGATAGAGCCGCTGATGGAAGAGGTTACGCTCCAGCATTAAAGGTTAGGACTCATAGTGTAGGAGCCTGTGTGCGTGTGCGTGTGTTTGGGCAAGCCGAGTCTGAGTACTCGCAGTACAGACTATGAATCTGGAACAGCCCCAGGTGATCCTGTGCAGCACTTGATTATTCTGGTCTGTGTGTTGTTTCTCTTTGTTGCGCAGCTGTACGCAATCATTTCAATCAGCCTGAGAATCTAATCTGTGGTTGTCGTTGGAAGGCGCTCGTCGACTTCCATTCAAACAGGCCGTGTGCAAAGTGTGTGCGGATTTTCCACCTGAAAGGGTTTCTCTGCAGTCAGAGGGGATCTAAACCGCCTCCATCAACGCCAGATGATGAAACGTAAACACAATCAAATAAACCTCTCGTCTCACATGCCAATCTCACCCCCCCCCAGCTCCCTCTCAACACTTGTCTGATGGCCAATCATACAAGGGAAGAGCATCTCCTAATCTAATGCAAACACACTGTCAGCATCGATTTCCTCAGCACAGGATGTATCTATATATTTATTAGGGGCCTCGCCTCTCATCTTCATGTCCTCGCTGTTGGATGAAGAGTGGGAGGGAAGCCTGGGGCGAGCTGGTGTGGGGGAGGGGAGAGGAGGCTGTGCCGAGGCCACACCGTGATGGAGTGGGCTTTAGAGAGGAGGGGGCAGTGTCTTTGAAGCAGCCACAGCCACACTATTGAGATAAGTTACTGAGGACAGGTAATGAGAACCAATAGACTCCTGGGGATGGATCAATAGCAGACATTGATACCCAGAGAGGAAGGACAAACTGCGACGTTTTTTTTTTTTCTTTCCTTCTTCACTTGACAGGGAAGAGAGGAGAAGAGTGAGGGGGGAGAGTTCATGTCCAATACACTACAGAAATGTCCCCAGAGGTTAGGTCAGTGCTCTCTGGTCCAATACACCGCCTGGGTCCTCAAAAAGCATGCCATTACCTGAAGCACTAGCAGGTTCACCACGCGGATGTCCCTGCGCTCACGTTGCAAGGTGCACCTTGTTGTCACCGTGTATCTCGGTGATCTATGAAGGGTTTGAGGTTCTACACCTCCATCTGCCAAACTTGTTTCCAAATCCATCAAGTGCCGCATGGGTGCTGACGATGAGGACCACTCGGCCTTCCAGGGTGTTTGCACTCGGCACCAAGGACGTGGAGAGCAGGGCGTGACGGGGGGGGGGAAGCAGAACTCCAGGAAAGGCACTGGATGATCAGTTCTTCTCCCCTGTTGAATGTTCCTGTGTTCCGTAGCTATTGTTCTGCTATTAGAGTTCTGAGTGTTAATTCTATTCGCAGCTCCGTCTCCTCATTTACACAACAAAGGCAGGCGGAACGGCCTTGATTACAATCCCGACCGTCTGCAGAAAGCCAAGCCGAGAGTTGAGGCTGAGATATTACAAAAACCCTCGAGTCTGATTGGCCAGACACACGTGGTGGGCCATGGCATGCGCCTCCTACAGGATCCTCTACCAGAGGAGCAGGAACACAGAGATCCTGAACTCCCTCTGCCCCAGCACTTCACACCAAAACTCTCAGAAGAAACAGCCCCCATAGAGAAGAGAGGGTTATTTCGGGGCAGAGATTTTTTTTTCTCGTACCATTTCACACTGTGTAAATTGTCAATCAATTTTTTTTGTCAATTTCGGGCATGTCTTCCAACTGTCGAATTCCCTTCCAAACGGACCTTGTTGTTATCTGGCAGTTTTTAGTGTTATAGAAGGCCTGGTTGCCTTGGAAACAGTTAAGAGTTTTGAGTCCACTGTGACTGTGACGGGCAGGGCGAGAGGACACACAAACATTTGCACACACACACGGCTGCATGTGTGACTACACACACACACACACACCCTCAGAAACACTCACAGAAGGCACACAAACACATGCACTTGTAAACACGCGCACACACAAACTCCCAGCACATAGAGGATCTGTCTATGGCCTGTTCACGGAGGATGAGAGGCTTTAGACGAAGCCATCAGCAAAGTCCTCTGGGCAGCGCTGACATTAAACAGCAGCGGCGTTGGAGAGATCGATGGGAGTACCTTGGAAAAGCTATACCGGCGGACATCCAGGCGTCCTTCATCTCTTCACGGCCCCAATATGACACATTCATCACAGCCGGGGGCCTGGGCCAGACTCATCCAGGGAGGCATGGCGAGGCCTTGGAAGCTCACAGACATGCGACACAAGCGCTGGTGCTGCAGGAGCACAGAGATGCCCCTTGATGCCTTGGAGATGGCCATGAACCGAGCCTCAACCGCCTTCTTTTCTTTTCTTTTTTCTTTTTTTTAATTTATGGGAGACAAAACCCCAAACAGCCCCAGTCAGTCTTCAAGGTGGATTGTCGGAGTGGCAGTGGAAACGCCCTGTTCTCATTCGCACAAAAGGGTTCATGGAGCCTGTGGTTGTCTTCAGCAAACTCGGTTATATTCTCCGAATGCATATGACGACACAGGCAACGCACCGACACGTCTGTGCCCTGTGTCATGGAGTTAAAAAGAAAAAAGAAAAAACAGTTGAGAGTTTTCGCTGACGTTCTAAAAGTGACACAAATGTTAAGTGTGTTCTATATTTGGGAACAGGAAGATAAAATATTAAGCGCCAACTCTTTGTAAGAAAATACTGAGAGCACAACCGTGCGTTTGTTTATGCATCCGTGCTCATCCCTGCTCAACTTTAGACCCTCAGTTCTCACCTTACGCTGTTCCTCTGGGTGTGACCACACCCCTCTACTGTGGAATCATGGGCGTGAGAGAGATTAAGAGTGTGTGTGTGTGTGTGTGAGCACGCATCTTGTGTGTGCGTGCGCCGGTATTGCTTCCCCCCAAAGCTAGTCATTTTCGTGTCGGTTGTTCACCATCATCTGTCAGGATGTGAATTGGAGGTTTGAAGTTACAGATCAGTTCCGAATCCCCGGCACAGCAATGACACGTGTGTTTTTGTGCCAGGCGGTCGACTGAGGCTCCGGAGAAAGGAAAACAAACAACCATTATGGGATGCGAGCGAGCAGGTTTCCACGGCGATGTCTGGGAGAAACTGACGTGCATATTATTAAGGTGACAACCAGATATGTGGATGAGTCAAGGGCTTGACAGACCACCATAATCACTCGGAAATAACTAATATGAGCTAGCGCACACGGAGGCACTTAAGGTGATATAATCACAGAGAGACAGATAGTAGGAGTAAACCAATGCTTCATGAATATCAAAACAAGGCTGCAGGTACTTGGCAGCCAAATAACATCCCGATCTCATCATGCCCAGAGTAGGGATACATACACACGCACACACACACTAACACACAGATACAGCACACACACACACACGCTAACACACAGATACAGCACACACACGCGACTAACTGAGCTCTATAGTACCTGTGGCAGGGTCAATGGTGCGTTCGATCAGGTGGTCGTCTTGATGCACCCACTCTCCGTTGCATTTAAAGTAGATCTGTGTGGCGGGGGTGGAGCGGCAGGTCAGGGTCACCGGCTTGTTCTTCACAATGTACTCGTCTTCCGGCTCCACTAGGAAGTGGGGTAACAGGTCCGAGAAGGCTGCAGGAAGGGTTGCCGTGGCAGTGTGCTCGGCACCTAGGAGGGGACGGGGGATGAGGGGTGGGGGGTAAAGAGAGGACCAGTTTAACTCAGAGGAACAGAACCTTCTCTTGGGAATGAGTCGGAGGCAGCCTTCAACGGCTTCTTTTGTGTTGAACAAAGGGACACGACAGAGTCACATGGCCTCATTGCTAGCATAGTGAACAAAGGAAACGTCTCGATCCCAATAGCCCTGTGAAGTACAGTAGGTTTGTGTGGCCTTGGTCGATTCCAGCTCGACACAAGAGAAAAACAAGGCCCAAACGACACTCACATTCACACACCGTGATGGAAAGAGAAAGACAGTTATGTGCTGTCTCTTAATCCCAGCCGAGCTGATGAATCTCTGGTCATGAATCTGTTACTCTCTATCCACGAGACAGTGATCAGGCCCTTTTCACCTAGTGGGATACAGTCCTCCACCCTAACCACCTGAGAGAGGCTGGAAAGGGGAGAGGCCTCCGTTTAATTGACAGAGAGAGTCTGGAAGCGTGGCCGTCTCGGCAAAGCCAGACCCTGAAAGGCGCAGCTGCAATTTTTACACCGTAACAGCAAAGATGGATGTTATAGGAGGTAGATTCACATAAACCTTCACATCCACAGTACAGAGTTGTAGCTCAAAGGTGCTTTATCCCTGATGAAGATCATAGTGGAGTACATGTGATCAAATAAAGACCCCCCCCAACTGCCACTCGAGACCAGTAAATCTCCAAATAAACCGGTTTTAAAGCAGTGTAATATTAATTTACAAGCCTATAGTCCAATAAGGTAGACAGACGCCGTCTTTACCACCTGCTATATACCTCCAGGACCCAGGACAGGCCTTGAGACCATACCTCATAACAGGACAGCGGGAGCTCACACTGACCTCTCCTCTCTGCTCCTCTCCTACTCTCCCACTCTCCCTCCCCCTCACTCACTCTTTCCCTCCCCCCTTTATCTCTTTCTCAATGACTCTTTCCCTCCCCTCTCTACTCTCCATCTCCTCTCACTCACTCACTCACGCCCGTTTTATCTTGGCAGCTTACTAAAGCCCAGTCTGGGGATAAACAGCATCTCTGCACAGACTCTATGATCTGCTGCTCCAGCACCCCTGACGCACGCCGTATCAATGTCTCCTCCTGTCTTCCCCCCTCTCCTCCTCCCTCCGTGGTGTCTGCCCCTGGGTGCGGAGCGGATCATTCCGGAGGGTGAGATACAGTGAGGCGCGCGGCGGCCGACACCGCTGAACCCTGCTAATGTCTCTTGTACGTGTTTAACTCTTAATGAAAACTAAATGTTCTGTGTCCAATGAAGGACATGCATCACTGTGAGACACGTACCTCTTCACCCCCACTTTTTTGCTCCACATTTTCTTGTAACAAAGTATTATCTGACAAGTGATGAAATATGTCATTAATAGCAACTCCTGTCCCACAACAAGTGGACAGTATGTCATTAAATACTGCTGAGCATGAGTGTGTTTATATAAGAGATAGGGGGGAGAGAGAGCGAGAAGGAGGACAAATGGAGAAGAGAGAGAGAGAGAGAGAGAGAGACAGAGAGACAGAGAGACAGAGAGACAGAGAGAGAGAGAGAGAGAGAGACAGAGAGACAGAGAGAGAGAGAGAGAGAGAGAGAGAGAGAGAGAGAGAGAGAGAGAGAGAGAGAGAGAGAGAGAGAGAGAGAGAGAGAGAGAGAGAGAGAGCACAGTTCATAGTCGAAAGTTGCCTGTAATTGCTCAGACGGAGGGGTAAAACTTTGCAAGTGAAAATCGCAGCCTCCGCAGGTCAGAGGTCCAGGAAGTGTTCTGGTCCTCATAAAAGCTGCTCCTCCTAATGGCCCAACACCCAGCCTGGTGACCGCAGCCATTATCCTGCCGCGCTGACCCCCCGTGCACCCTCCACACCGCCGATGACAGCCTGCTAAAACACGAAGGCTAAGCTCACCTCACACCTGTCAGGTTAATCATCTCACAAGAGGAACGGCGAACACAAGAGGACAGGGACGGAGAGAAACAACGAATTTGAATGAGAGGTATCTCTCTTCCGATGCCAGTCCGTGGACCAGGGCCTGGGACAGACGTCCCATGAAGAGGTCTCAGAGGAGACCTGATATCTGGTGAAGGGAGGTACGACTGGGACGCGCCATTTCTGTTGTCACCACCAGCTATATATTAATGTCTGTTTTACGACATGCATTTGAGGTTAATGAGGTTAAATGTGCGATTTCTTCTGAGAGGCATATTCATGTTTTATGGGACTGCATTCCAGTCACGCACAGCTTTATATGTAAGCCATAATGGAAGGTTGATGCAGAGTAAATTGGCTCACATTATTGCCATGACACACAATGTGTTCAAACGACACATAAAAAACATGAGCAAACACACCCATGCACGTGCACACACACGGACACACGGACACACACACACCCGGCTGAATATCAGCCACTTAACTGACTCCTCACAGGTCAGTGCACAAATCAAATAGACACAGAGTAGCACTATGGGAATTGCATTAGAGACTCCTGTGTGTGATTGGCTGGGACCATGATTAATAGATCAAGGCTCTTGGCACATTGTTGCGACTGTGGGCACAGTACCCTCACACAACAACAGCACACTAATCCCTATCTTCAAGGTCTATCAGGAATAATATGTGATAACGGTCACCAAACCGAAGCAGAAATGCATATGTAGTGTGCAGGAGAAGAATCTCCTGAAGGTCATCGGTTTTTTTCCCCCTGAGTTTATTCCGAAAATGAAAAACCAAAAATGCATGGGTTGTTTTTATCTCAAAGGCAGTCTAATAGGTGGCGACCTAGTCTGAGGCTGCAGCTGCTATTCTCCAGAGGAGACCCCAGTGGTCCTAAACACACACACACACACACATGTGGGAGTGCACCAGCTGTCAGTGTGTTGAACCGTGAGGTCCAGATAATATTTGCTATACCAGCCCCCAGCCTTGTCCTCTCTATGTAAAGTTTTCCATAATTCTCACACTACTAAGATTAACATATCGATGTAAAGAATTCCCTAATTCTCACACTACTAAGATTAACATATCGATGTAAAGAATTCCCTAATTCTCACACTACTAAGATTAACATATCGATGTAAAGAATTCCCTAATACTCACATTACTAAGACTCACATTATCTATGTAAAGTATTCCCTAATACTCACACTACTAGGACTCACATATCTATGTAAAGTATTCCCTAATACTCACACTACTAAGACAAACATATGTATGTGAGTAGCCTATATGGGCCTCTATGGGTAGAAACATGATTGGGCCATCTCAGCAGTGGGTGTTATCACCTTTCCCCCTGAAATGCCCACAACACGATACTAAGTTGCCACTTTCAGTGTGTGGGGTGGATTCTTCACTACACCAGTGTTTTAATGAGCGCAAAATGTATAAAGAAAATGCTTCTGTTTCCCTTTCATGGCCCTATCGCATTGCGTGACCTTTCGGAGCCAATTAAATGATTTTATCAGTGTCATGTCCCCTAAGGAAGGCATCATTGAGCAATCACCGGGCATCATTTACATCACAATGATGAACGGCAGCTATAACATGTTTTTTATGACACCATCAGCGCTTTACAATGTCTTCCTAAATTAATTCAATTAAAATTACCATCCGGAATATTAAACCATTTCATGTTCCACTGCCTCGACAACACAACCAAAAAACCCCCTCTTCATCACAATTGATCAGTGCGGTGATACAGTATACGTGTTGGTCTTTTGAGGTATTTTTCACTCTCTCGTTCGTTTTGGGCTGAAGCCTTCCTGAAGGGCCACCAGCTCTGCTAGCCTCATAGTGTACACTTGGCACTAGATTTTCTGAAATTGTGTTTCTGGAAAAATGGCAGTAACTGGGTAAGCCTTCATCAATATAGAGGCTGAGAACGATCAAACTGAGAGTTATCCATGAACAGATATGGACAGGGAGAAAATGTGTTCACTGCAGCATAGTATGTAATTTTCCCCAGGGGGTTGACTGATGTATGTGTGCCCCCGGTTGACAAATATTTACTCCTCCACGTGTCTGGGATTAAGAACGAATCTTCCAGTGAAACAACCATCCTTCACTCCCACATACAAGCACACGCACGCGCACACACACACACACACAATTCTCCATTTCCCGCTCCCCGAAAAAACTCAGAATGCAGCGGTTTTCAAGCAAAGAAGGCATTTGAATGTCCCCCGTCATTGGCAGGCTGGATTGCTGACTGCTCTTGCCAGGTAAATGGGTGATACTCCTCACCTGTGAATCATGCTGGGTGACTGCTCTTAACAAAAGTGTTAGCCAAATGCTGTTAATAACACCTGCAAAGCACCTTTCACACATCGTTCGCAAGGAGGAGGAGTGCAAAGATGCATCTGCAGCACCCAGTCACAGGACTCGACAGAGGAGGGAGGGGTATGTTAATGGTTGATAGGCACATACCATGTGGGCGATCATCACGGTCCTTCCGCTTGCATGAATAGGAAATTGGCTGCTAAGCATCGACTCTGATGCTGTGCTGTACATCTCCGTGTGCATGTTAATTCACTCAGCTATTAACGTCGCCCCAGAGCCTTGTCGCTACAACGCCCTCCATTACAGACACTTAGAACGTGGTGTGGGATGCAGAGACGTACATAGTCTGTGCGTCACACCAGGGAAATCAAGGTGAAAGTTAAAACAAACAAAAACGAATGCTATGAAAGAAATCAATAACTGCAGTATGGGGATGACGCGAATATCAATCTGGCAAGCGATGCCGTTTTCAGAGTGGAAACACACAAAGGATAAATCGGAGGGTGAAAGCACTAATGGCCTTGTTGCTGTTAAACTGATGTGTCTATCGTCTGTTCCCCTTTGTGCCGTTGTCACCTGTGTTGATGGGTTTTTTCGGCGTGTTGCTTCGTCTCAGCTGGAGAGAGGAAGGGGGAGGGCTGAGGAACTAAGAACGAGAGGTGTCAAAACCTTTCTTCATGAAAACTGCAGTGGCATTCCCTCGCATTACCGAGCTATCGAGACGAATAAGGCAACGCGAGTTTTTTTGGGTCTCGTGAAGTGAATGCCATTTTAGAACTCTTAGCACATTGCAGGAAAGTGTGTCAGACTGCAAAATGGCTGACAGGAAGCCAGACTGAGTGGCAGGAGGAACAATAGCGAGTCAGGCTGTTCGGGCTGGACTGACCGGGATGTGCTCATTATAGCCTGAGAGACACAGATGACACGCTGTGAGGAGCCTACATGTCTTTGTTCATCTGCAGATGTCTTCCTAGGCCGGCCTGTTTCACGTCATCCATGCTTATTACACTCTCCTCGAGGACCATGTTTGTCTGCGATGGCTTCATCGCCATTCACGGGTGTCGAGTCAGCCTTAATATCCTGGGTGCTTGGAAAGATGGAAAGGAAAATTTGCATACTGTGCTGTGCCGTATTTAGGCATATGCCCTCATGTTGTATGGGAGATTTTATGGAATGGTGAATTAAGAATGTAGACATTTAGCTGGTTTATGTACAAGACCTTTGATCTGAGTCTCTCTGATGGAGCTCAAGAGCTTAAGAGTTTCAAACGAAAAATACATCATTTGGGCCCACTGGACGACAGCAATGAGGTTTCATTATTAATTTCAAACGGGGTCCGCTATGAGTCTTTATCTCTATGAATTATTGCCCTTCCCTCAATACAGTGAGAATCTCAACAGGAAGAGAGAGGTTTATTCAGCAGAAGGAGAAAAACTCTGGTGTGCATAACACTCAGCAGAGCTGGCTCCGGCCTTGCCGCCAGTGGCAACACACAGTAAAAAGCTTTCCTAACAAGGTCAACATTCTCAGCTCTGGAAGCACCAGGGTCCCTCATCTCAAAGTCCTTGGATATAACCGGCCCGTTAATTCATCAGGAGAGAGGAAACCATATGCTTGAAGGATTCTACTGCACACAACCCGCTTTAATGAACCTTGGCTTTCATTATTCCCCGGCTTGTATATTAACTGCTGACTCAAGTTACATGTGAGTCAGTTTGGTTCCTCCTAAACAGATCAGAACAACGTTTAGCCCAGGATGTAGATCCCATGCTGCATCTTCACATGCGTGGACCTGTGTGAGTGGACCCGTGTGTGAAGACTATCTAAAGAGCCATCAAGTCGCACGCGGAGACGCCGGGCGACACACAACGCCAGGCATCCCAGAAGGCTTTGAGGATGCTGGCTCGTCCGTAGGCAGACACGCGGTCCCCCCCCCCCCCGGTCCTTAGCATCCTGGGCACGCACATGCTGGCGGATTTGTCATCCCCGCACGCTTAGCCGGGAACGAGGTTAACCGAAAACGAGTTGATTACAGAAGCCAGGATGAGGGGGGAGAGCGAGAGCGGGAGAAAGCGGAAGAGAAGGAGAGACAGGGGGCGGTCTTAAATCTTTGAAATGGATGTTAGGAAATAAAGGGAGGAAGACGAGAGACAATTTGGATGACTATGTTAATCCTTTATCTAATTACCGGGTGTGCCCACAGCAAAAATGAAAGGTTTTCACACTGCGTATTTCACAATATCACAATAGAACCTTGTGAACTTCCTTCTGGCTTGAAAACTTATTGAAAACACTTATGGGTTATTAAGTTAGGAGGAGGTTTAAAGCCATAAATCACAGACTGTCAGAACAATGCAAATGATATTCCAATTTATTTATTGTAGATTACAATTGCATGTTGCACCTATCATAATTCATAGACATTTGAAATGACGTAAATCTAATAAAGCTCTCGTTTTCTCAGATTGTCAAAGCTTCTTTTTAAAGCATATCATTTATACAATAAACCGTTCAGATGTGGCTGAGGGATGGCATGCATAGCAAAACAGCACGCAGCATGAAAATAAGTCAGCCATCCAGCAAACCCTACTTCCCAGAATGACAAACTAGCAGAGGGGGAGAGTAACTGCTGATGTCGGCAAAATATAGCTAATGTTATTCAGCCCTTCTCTGAAGGCTTCTGACACCAAACACAGAACACGCGAGGGCCCACTGCGACACTTGTCAACCGACTCACCTGCCTCACCTCCAGCTCCCCCCCCCCCCCTCATCCCACCAGGATCTCCCACCCCTCCTACCACCCGGATCTCCCACCCCTCCTACCACCCGGATCTCCCACCCCTCCTACCACCCGGATCTCCCACCCCTCCTACCACCAGGATCTCCCACCCCTCCTACCACCCGGATCTCCCACCCCTCCTACCACCAGGATCTCCCACCCCTCCTACCACCGTGGGCTGGGCCAGAGGAGTGGGAGATGTCTTGGGTTGACTAATTAGCGTGACAAAGAGAAGACGCACCTCAGCATCAAACACGAAACCACGGATATGATACCTAACAAGGCAGAGGACAAAACAGCACCTGTTCAACTCTAATTACCTCAACACAATGGCCGTGTCAAGCTCCTCGTTGCCTCAAACCCTCGCTAGCTGACGCACCAAGCCAGCGTGGGCATATGTACACAGACCAGCATGGAAGCCTTTCACCTAAACAATGGGGGGTGGGGGGGGATTCTAAACAAAACACTGCCAGTGAATTTGTCTTTTTAAGGAGATAGCACCACAGTATCATGAGGTAGAAAGCGGCACATCTGTCTGTGAAATGCCGTCCCACAAAAGGTTTAATAGAGAATTGGCTTTACCCATTGGCTTCCATTGACAGGAGATAAGACGGCAGAGGATGTCATTGTCTGGGGCCTCGGTCTCTTCGTATCTTCCGCGCTAAGCTCCCATTTCAGACATCAAACACCATGCCCATTGAGCATCAACCTAGAGATATGGGTGAGGGCTTCCAACACACGCTGAGCTGTCAATATAGGCCAGACTTGCCATCAAAAAACATCTCTTTTTGCCTATGAAGTCACTTGAAAAATGTGTGACGGGGGCGGTTATCAAAAGACAAAATGCTTTTAACACAAATGTCACATGTCGGAAAGATGGCAGAGGCTGTGATTCACGTGCAGCAAACCTGAGAGAGAAAACGGAGGCCCGGTTTATGTAGATAATAGGGAAGCTGTCTACAGATGAAAGACAAAGCTGGTCATCTGATACGAGTTCCCCTCTAAAGCAAACGAAAGCATATCTGACCACGGCGCGCTGCTGCAGCAGCGGGGGAAAGTCATTTCAACCCGGGCAGCGTTCGGATTATTCTCTCCATCTTTTAACGTCCCTGACGTCGGACTGAGACGAGGGAGAGAAAGTAGACTTCACAATCAATGAATACAAATCAGTTTGGGAGGAACACATCTTTTATTGCACCCACCCCCCCCCCCCTTCCCCCCCCCCCCCCCAAAAAAAAAGAAGGAAAAAAAATTGTTGGGTTATTCAACTTAGAATACCATAGAACTCAACCATAGAACTTCAGATCTGACATGGCCTTTGTCTGGGAGTGAGTGCACTGTACTTTTTGCCTTTGTTACATTATGTAAATGCGTTGAAGGGAAACCGACAATGGGGATTGTGTCTGCAGCGGTGGCTCCAGCTAATGACTGACAACCATGCTGGCCTTGACAGAATGATAATCTCCGTATTGAGCTCTAACCGAGGGAACATTGACTTCCCTGGCACAGTCAATCCCAAGCCTTGGCTGAGGTAATTACTTCCAACTCACAAATGTGTGATCTTAATAGATCCATTGGTAGTCATGCAGACTATCCTTAATAACTCCTTATTACCAAGTAATGCTCTTGCACGATGAAACAATCAAACTGAACCCAGTCTCAACGATAGCGGTTGCCGTCAATGATAAACATCATCATGCCTATTAAGAGTGTGGACATTGCCTTACACATGGGCTGAATTCAAGTTCGGCCATACACATTTCTTTTTGTTCTTTGATAAAAGAATAGGGGGGAAAAACATCTACGGCGCGCAAAATAGAAAAGTAGTGCAGGAAATACCAGAGAGTGCTTAAATCACGCTGCTGTAAATGATTAATGTCACTCAAGGTCTCTGCTGACCAATGTTCCTGTCTCACTCAGCTCCAGTACAACCTGTTTTCTTACCTGCGGTGAATGAACTCAGGTAGCCAGCAGTATTCCATTGGGCTTCTAAATCCACCTTCAACCCCCCCCCCCCCCCCATTCTACTTTCCCTTCCCCCTACCCCATCATGTGGAGCTTTGATGTGGTGTAAAAGAGACAGATATAGAGCCCTCCAATGAGACAAAACTAAACACTTTCCTTCCTGCTTAAAAGGAATCTTTATTCATAATGATGGCTGTACACACCTTGAGACAGACACCAGTGACTCTGTACTGTGGTCTACATTCAGATGCTGTCTTACTTCCTGTTACAGTCCTCAGCCCACTATGCACCATGTTACCTTTGGAATGCCATGGGAGTCTTTAATTGGAGACAGAGACGAGAGGGCTTTGCGTGTGCGTGCTAGTGTGTGTGAGACAGAGACAGAAAATGATATGTATCGGGAGAGATATAGATCGAGGAGACATATGAGAGAGAGAGGTATAGAAACACAGAGCACAGTGTCGAGAGCAAACGGCAGTTGTGCGGGGTGTAGTGAGGGCTCTTGACTCAGGGAGGGCTCAGGAGCAGAGGCAGTGTCTGTGCCAGCGCCTCGCTGCAGACGCTCATGCTGCTTCATAGGCCTTGATGACGCTCTGACAGCAGGTGGAGGCGAGGCGGGACAGGCAGTAATGACACCTCACCACAAGTTGGGGGAGAAGACAAGCCCAGTCTGATAACAAGGGAGCGCCCCTCCTCACAGGGAGGGGAGGAGGATTTATCTCTCCTCCCTGCCCTCCCTCTCGCTGTCTCTTCCTCCCATGTACACCAGGACAACTTTATCTGTATCCTTTTTTATTTAATATATATATATTTTTTTTTTCTTTCTTTTTTTCACACAGACATTTTAACATGGCAAAATACCTATTTATTTTTCTCCTGTTCGAAGCTGTCACATCAGTGATGTGTAATTCATGGCGGCGGCAGAGGCTAACTCTCCCAACAGGATGATTTTTCAAAGACGAACACACCTACTGGGAAGGAAATGGCTGTCAAAGCGGTGGTGTATAGTTGTGTGAGATGTAAATAGCTCGACAAAAGAAGGCCACATAACGGTGCTAAAGATTCTTACTGTTTACATCAAGTAAACAGGTTGAACCAATTATACTGTACAACAAATAAGTTAAGTTAAATAAAAAATGGAGACAATAAGATAATGTATTTAGGGGATTCAAAAGGGTAAAAAAAGCATGTATTTTTCTATTATTACTAGATTATATTATTGGGCCACTGGCCTGTCATATAATTACAGTTTAATATTTCAGGGTTTCGTCTTAGTTTTGAAGACAACACTAAAAACTAAAAAGTGGTGTTGTTGGATTTACAAACGATTCTACTCAGAAGGGGCTTGAAGTCAGATTAGGATTGCATTTCTTTTTTTTCCTGCCTAGGAACTAATTCGGGAGAGTGCTTGTTTCTGGGCAGGCCTCGTCAGCCATCACACAAAACAGCACCACAGACCGCGCCGTGCCTCTCTCTTCAGCAGGGGGCCTCACACCCAGCGATAGCGTCCTCCAGCACGCCCTCCCTCCAGCTTGATTAAGTTCTCACAGTACGCCCAGATTGATTCACACCCACAACACATTGTGAGTGTTCGGAGACAGAAAGGTCTGCTTGAGTGACTGACAGACACACAGAACGAGACACATAATGAGTCCCAATCTGTGCAGTAACAAGAACTCTGAAGCCAAGCTGAGACAGGCGGCACACACAAAACACAGAGGAAAATTGAATTTGCCATCACACTGGTCAGCTTCAATCTCGCCGCCCATGTAGGCTATAGAGAAGTAAGTGGGTTACAGCCCTGGTGCACAATACATACATTCTCACCATCGAGCCGCCCGGAAAATCTTCCCATTGTGGCAGCAATATGTGGCCCGTGTGGCGCGTATGACAAACTTAGAGTGGGATCAAATGTGGCACGTTCGCTTTGTTACCCTGACACAGCCAATAAGTCCTTCTACTCGACCCATGTTTTTGCAAGGAGAGCAACAGGGGCCTGGACTGGAGACAGAGTGGGCACTTCCCTTTCATTCTCTCTCCTTCCTTTTCATTCCCTCTCCTTCCCTTTCATTCCCTCTCCTTCCCTTTCATTCCCTCTCCTTCCCTCTCATTCCCTCCCGATGCCATAAAACAGCCATGCCGTGCTGTGCTCTCCACATCACTGGGGCAGTAATAGTCTCCCGTCTGACTCAATAGCCTGCACGAACAATGGCAACACATTAGGTGACCGCCAATAAATGTAAAGGAAAAAATATATCGAAATAAAACCAATCTGGTGGAGCGCCTTCATGAGAAACACACCTGCAGAATGGCGACCGTTGGAGACGGAGGGTACAGGTCGGAGGGAGGCGGACGTAGCCCATGCCTGTGAGGGGATGGAGGGAAGTGTTCTGAAAGGAGAGGGCGGATTTTCAAAATGAAAAAAAAAAATCTGTATAACTGATTTGTTCTTGCTTGTTCGCAAAAGGGAGAAAGAGAACCCCGGTGACCGTCTTGCAATTAGATGTTTCTTTTTTTTTCTTCTGAAAATAACTAGCATGGGTCTGAAACAAACTAGGCTCAGTCTGAAGGCGTTTGATCGGTGCTCGGCTAATTGAGTGGTACTCAAGGCTACATCCACAGCTCACGCCTCTGAAAAGCAAAGCAGGGTCACAGCCCTGATCTGGGCAGAAGAGACAAGGGGAGTATGCCCCAACAGGCCCGGTTCTGGGGGGGAAGGGAGGAGGAGGGGGAGAACTGGGGTGCGGGTGAGACGTGTTCCAGTGACAATTCACAGTACTGAAGAGGGAAGCAACCCTCAGATGAAACATGGTGAGAAACCTCTAGCTCTGACAGCCACTTACAGCTGGCAGCCATGACATCCCCCTCGGCCCTGAGTATTGGGGGGGATTGGATTTGGAAGTAAAAATAACCTGCCACTTCCTCCAGAAAAGCTGGGACCCAGTCATAGACAGAGAGAAGACATGGGTGAAGGCAAAAGGCAGAATGAGCAGAATTTTTCCAGGATTCTTCATGAATCCTGGAATCCTTGTGTAGGATTGACTACACAAGTCACAGAATGTTAGTCACCAAAACAAAGATGCAGAACTATTCAGATGAAAGAGATCAATATATTAGACGCTGTTCCATTCAAAGACAGAAGAAATCCACATATGTTAGCATATGTTTTTAAAATGCACATTAAGACAATGTTCCCTTTGCCAGATGTCAAGAGTTCTTGTGTCTGTTTAGTAGAAGGCTCGTCTCTGTATGTCACAATGTAAGTCACCATCTGGTGCAAAGTTTGTAATTCACGGAAAAGGCCACGTTGTGAAAATCATTCCACATAGTATTGTCTGCTTTGGAGAAGTAATTAAAACCACATCTGTCTTAAATGAACTGTAGGAATGATCTTCTACAGAATTGGTGTGTGCATAATTATTGTTTTTAGAATACGATGGTAGCAGTATTCTAACCACGAGTCGGCAGAATGCTAAATGAACTGGAGTAGAATCTTAACAATCAGGATTCTAAACAAGAAATCTTCAGCATTGAGTATAACATTTGCTGAGTCAACAGTCTGATTACTTACAAACTCATGTTATAAAATGTATAATGCATTTGAATACATCTGTGTGCTCACAAAGACTAAACACATTTCCTCCAGTATCTGGCCAACATCTTAGGCTCCGTAAAAGATCATGCTGGGTTATACGCACTGGATTCATGTCAACAAAACAAGATGGAGCAAGTGACCAATCACAAGTAAAAGTCTGTATTGATATTGATCTCTCACCAGTCCGGGGGGGAGATTTTCCGTTGACATTCAAGAACAAAGTGCCTTAGGACAAGACCTCTCTGGGAAATCCATAGTGTGCGAGGATATTAAAAGAGGCCCCTTCACGAGTCATTATGAGCAGAGAAGACCCCTGCCCCATGGCCCCAGGATGTTTTCCATCACCACCCAGACCAGCTGTCCTTTCCTCCCTTGCAGTCTGAGCCCGGGCAGTGTGTCACCTGATGAAAGAAGCCGCTTGGTTTTTTGTTATGAAGAAACATGGTTCTGATGGCCACTGGCACCTCCAACTCCTCCCCGACTCTATTCAAACCCTGTCTTCTGCTTTCTTTTCTTTCTTTTTTTTCTTCCTCTCTACAGAGGAAGGACAGATTGCTTGCTATTTTTTCTCTCACCTGGGCTTGGGCTGGGCTCCTGACACCTGCTAGCGGAGTGTGGATCGGTGTTCCCCGTGTCAGCTAACGTATGGCCCTGTTGATGTGCTGTGACTGGGCCGTGCCGATACTACCCAGCATGCATTAGGGCCAGCTGCTGGGTCTCATCTGTCTGTGTGTGTGCCCATATCGCCCCCGACAGACCGCAAACACGAGCCGCTCCAGACCTTGCTACCACGCTCCTTCTACCCACCCCGTCATTTGTCCCGCCTTCTGGACCTGGAGACGAATGTCAAAAGTACCCACTTTAATTGACTCCTAGAAAATGGCTGGCGGAGGAAGAAGGAAGTTGAGTGAGGTAATTGCAGTCTTGATTACGTACGCGCCCCCCGCTGTAAACTAATCTCACATTTCAAAATCGGTCTGTTGTCACATTGAAGTGGCCTGTATGATCCTATTACTAAACTACAGAACAGGAACAATCAAACAAATTAGCCGCCTGACTCGCGCGTGCTGATTACGAGGGATCAGATTGTGATTGTGTGAAAACAAAAGAACGGGCGAGGATCAACACACCCACCCACACAGGCGTGCCCTCCACGGGTGGGTCGTCGCCCGAGTGATTAGCCGTGCTCGCCTTTGGCGGCCCTGGCTGGCTGGAGGAAGCCAGCCTGGACCCCTGCCCCGCGGCGCCAGATGAACGAGACGCCCTTCTCAACGTTTGAGGCCCTCGAAACCCGTGAAAGGTCCGGTCACGCCCCTGCCCACGTGAGTGATCACTCTGCACCTCCCCGGTAATGTGCTGCGGATGATGTATCAGGTCACATTTATTAGCGCTCCACTACCACCTGGATGGGAGCAGCAAGACGCCCATTAATAAAGAGCCGAGGCTGAGAGGTGGACCCCGGCACAGGCCTGCTTCTGCAGACGCCCTCACTCACAAGCAGATAGGGAACACCACAGAGAGACTAATTGGCACAAATTGGAACCCTGGCCGGTCTCTTATCCCAACCCCCCACCCACCCACAACTGTAAATCACTGTTTTATTGTCCTCATTAGCGCCAGGAGAGCAATGCTAATGTAGTTTCCTGATGCTGAGCAGTCGGAGGGCAACTCGGACACGGTGGTGGTTTAAATATCTGGTCACAAACAACATTTCCAGTACGCAAAACCATGTTGCCATGCTGCCATCCGTGTTGCCATGAATCTAGCTTGGCCACCAGATCAAACAACGCTGTTCTGATCACGTTTAGAGGCTGAAGGTGGTCCTATGTGTGGCATGTTTCAATGTGGGCGGTTGTTTCTAGTTGTCTCAAGGTTTTTTTTTAAAACAAAACACAACCTCTCACTGTGTGTGTGGGAATGGTCACGTTAAGGTATGAGGTGAATGTATCAGATTTCTTTTTGCTTCCCTTTCATCAAGTAGAAGAAAAAACCTTCACCAGTCGAACGGTCCTATCACGCGTGCTTCACACAGACCTCTAACACAGACCTCTAACACACGCTGCTTGTCATTCCAGGAGATAAGCAGCACGCCCATTTAAATAGTAATATGGGATTAAAAACTGCCCATGCTGTGAGGTTGTTTGAATGGTGTGGGATTAAAGAACCATAACATGACATCACTTATCTGGCAAATGACTTCAAAGTCCAATGACAGCGGCTTTCCAAAAAACATGCCAAATGACTGATTTAGGAGTCATTTAGGATAATGGTGACTGTTTGTCACAGGAAATATCCGCAATCAATGTGTTTTAGACCCACCAGCCTCCAAAAGATGTGTGCGTGTTTTTGAAAAGGGATGGAAATTGATGTTATATTGGCATGCTATCGGGGAACATGTAGTTAAACAAAACATTGCTCTCTCTCACACTCTCACTGCCCCCCCCCCCTCCCTCTCCATCTCTCCCGAGACAGAACCTCCCATCCTTCCAAACCACCTCATTCTGATCCTCTTGAAGCTTTGACAGCACTGCATTCTACAACAAGGTAATCAAGAGACTAAAACGATGCAACAGATCACGCAAAAAATGTGTGTGTGTGTGTGTGTGTGTGTCGGCATGTGTCTTTGTAACAACGTGCGACTGCGTTTGTGTATCCGTGTTGAGAGGTAGCAACACAAATCAATTTGAATCCATCTTCCACACAGAAATGACTTATTTGTCCAATCCATTACACTGTGTTCCATTCTATTTTCAAAGGCCCCAGAATTCCCATGCTGCTTGATTGAAATCACTGCCACTGGGGAAAGCTACACACCATTCGGAAGGGGCACAACTCTAAAAGCGAGGAAATCATTGATTTTTAGCAGGAAACCATCAAGGCAAATCTGGGTAAATGAGAGTGTGAGATGGTGAATAGTCTATTGCAGCAGGCTATTCAGCTGCCCTGTTATTCTCCTAAAGAGGGGCCTAGACACCCAACTATGCTGAAGGCTGTGGTAGGGGAAAAGGGACAAGTGTTCTATTTAAGAAACACCAAGAACATACTTTTTCCAACCGAAAACATTGAGTGGTTGTATAAATTAATCCTCTCGTGTATTCCATGCCAAAGGTTTGCACCATAAAAATAAGCGTCTTTGATGTTTGGTTGATTAAAAATATCTTGAGCCTAATCCCCCCATATGAATTGTTTGGAAATCCAAACTTGAATCCACAGACTTGTTTAATACTAAGCTTACAGCTCAAAGTCTTCTCGGGATGCGTAACACAGTATGTATTACACGCTTTGCTTCCTAGGTGGAGAATTAACCAATTAACAAATAACGCAGGGACAACACTGCCACATTTTCTGAACCATTAGAGGGAAGAACCTGTCTCCATGAGACTGAAACCTTCACATTATAAACACAGAAAGGTCACACAGTCTTAACTTCCATTTTGAACCATAGTATCAGTAGTGATTGTAACTGTTAGTTACCATTAGAGTGTGACAGCTTTAAGTGGCCTGATATCAAATGAAACTACTGCACCACGTGCCAAGATTCGTGTCCAGAATTGGCTAATTAATCATGAGAGAATTAATATTTCATCAATTGCAAAAGCTACAGTAAACATGAGGGAAAGATATTCTTCAATTGTGATTACTATGAATACCTGTCTTGGGAAGAGGCTTGAAAAGGAGATCAATATTGACACATGAAGAGCTCTCTGGTAGAAGTGTGTGTGTGTGTGTGTGTGCGCGTGTGTGCGTGTGTGTGTGCGTGAGTGTGGGTGCGTGTGTGCGTGTGTGAGAGAGAGAGAATGTCCTTGCTGTGGGAATGTGTTTTTTTTGGTTGGAGTGCTCGAGATGATAATGTCTCTCATGTTGATGGCTCTCCAGAACTGCTGGGATTATGATGGAGCTTTATGGAAGGTGTGTGGGTGTGTGCGGATGCATGTGTGCGCTTGTTTGGTTGTTGTGTGCATATAAGAAAAGAACATACAGAAGGTGTGTGAGTGAGACACACAAGAAAGAGAGAGAGTGGGAGAGAGAGACAGAGAGAGACAGAGAGAGACACAGAGAGACAGAGAAACAGATAAACAGAGAGACAGAGAGATGTACTTGAATTTCAGCAGCTGAATTTCAAGCATGAAGTAGACACACATTGTAGCAGTATAACTATAAAAACAATCACATTTTCAATTTAGTCAGAGACTAGGAAAAAAAATACAAAAATTGGACAGTTAATTTCAAGCCCTGCAACAATCTGTAAGGCCGGGAGAGAACTGCAACCTTTACTGCTGCTCATCAAAAGAGATGCTTCACGACACATTTAAAATGTTGTCATACCAACCTCAATTCAAGATCTTTCTTGTTTTCCTGATTGCATGTTACAGTAGCTGTATGGAAACAAAAGACATGTTAAGCCTGTTATAGTGTCCCAGCTTGTCTGAAACATTGATGTAGCTCCGTTGGGCTTTAACGTTTTGAGATTTCACACCTTACTGAGTTGGCTGGCCCAGGGCTACTTGTTAGCCAGCTAGCATGGACCTGAGCCAGACGCCCGGCAGGGGAATCAGAGGAAACATCTGCCTGTTACGACCACACATAAAGCCCATACACAGCCCTGCTAGCGTGAGATACACAGTAAATCAAGAAGTCTTAGGGTATTCCGACCTACTCAAGAGGACACCCAGGGAATTCATTTACAGCACACTAAACCAAAGGCTCCTCAAACCAGATCGCTACTGTATGGTTTACATCCAGATATATGCAGCCAGAAACCAGGCTCAGGTGCTACTAGTGTGTGCGTGAGTTTGTGTGCGTGTGTTTGTGTGCGTCCTAAGCATCTTCAGTTAAAGTGATAAGCAGTGGGAGCCCTGCACTGCTTCTCCACAGACTGCTTCCAACCATCGCAGGGGCAATTCATTGCTCTTTCCGACTGTCAAGAAGGAAGAGGAAGGGGGGCGAGTGTATTTAAAGGATTCTCAGAGCCTCTAATGCTATTTATTCTATCTCCTGTGCTCCAGCGAGGAGTGGCTACATGTAATGGCAGCCATAGATCTTTTGGTCTGGAGACAGCCAATCAAGATGGATCCCTGTTCCACAACGTGGCTTGAGCGTGAGTGAATCCTGTTGACCGGGGGACATTATTTAACATGGGCCCGGATTGACGCTAAGGAGCATTAGGTCCCAGGGTTGTTAAAGCGCTTGTCACACTCCAAAGGCATCCATCTGCACAATGTCGGTTACAATCAATAGATAAGGAATCGTCTGCGATGGAAACCAGCGTGGGGCATTACTCACTCTCTCCAATCCCTGAGAAGCCCCTGCACCCCCCAGGAGGAGAAGCAAAGACCCCCCCTTGATCCTGGGGAGACTTATCTTCCAGCAGAGCCTGATGGTATTGATAGGCCCCGGCCAAGATCACCTTATCGCTCACAATCACTCAAACGGGGTTGCCCTGTTTTCGGTGTGTCGTTGCATTTTCACAGTTCTCAATTGTTTTCCTATGAGGCAGATTCAACGCTAAACCAAAGCTGAAAACCCTAAATGGATCCGTCTTGCTTTCTTGCTTTCTCTGAATGACAATGTTCTGTGATCCACACCGACACAATCAGTGCTCTGTCTGAAGTGCAGTAGGCCAAGCATGGTCTTGTGAAAACAGCCGAGATACGATATTGCTCCAAACTGCATGAAACATGCAGCGCAGAAAACATTTGGACATGGTAATGCTTTATAGCTTCTTTTTTTTGTGGAGAGGAAACTTCTTAAGAGTTAATGGGCCGAGCACTATCTTGAAAAACAACACTAAGACGTGGACTGAAGAATCAAAGCAGGGATATAAAGCGTCTCATATGCGAACGTGACAGTTGGCTAATGTGCATTACTGCCTGTGAACGACTGAAGGCCTGCATGCGCTGCATACTAACACCCTCTCAGGAGACACTAATATAACAGGTCACAACACTCCTACTACAGTGGATGACACTAGCTGCCATTTCAAACCATGACCAAATCTACTGACAGTCTGACACGCTACAGGAATTCAATCAATACTCGACGCCGTGTCTCGTTCCTATGCATAAGGTTCGCCACCTGTACACACGCCTAATAGTGGTTGTGTTTATGTCAAATGGAGTGCCGTTGTATTCCTTGTACACGCGCATATTGTTTCCTCCCTTAGTTTAGCAAGGACTAGCACCCTTCATGTTAGACCTAGAAGTGTGTCTTGTGCTGTAAATCACTTCAGTTCCATGATGGAGCCTGGAATTTCCGCTGTGTTGTTTTTCTTTGTTTGTTTTTTTACACGAACATGGATCACATCCTGGTCGAGGCATGATACACGCACCCATTCATTTCCGGAAGAACCAACAGACGATGGAGATTCTCTCGAAGAAAATTGAATATTTAATTTCCTGTTTAAGTGGATTACGGAGGCATCATGTAAAAATGCTCTCAATTATTCATGAGGATGCCGGGGAGGAGGGAGGGAGAGGATGACAAGCATTGCTGCAAAACAAGTCTCAATCTTTTCGCCTCAAGTGTTTGTGTAGAAGAAAACACTTAAAAGTTTCATTTATCAGTCAGTAATTGCTCTGTTTTCAGGAAAGGAACAAGAGTAATTAACTAGAGTGAATGCTAGTTAATGAGTGGAAGTACAGTGTAGAGTCTTCCACTATTCTACGGTTCATGGTTCTGACACTTGCGGTCAGTTGGAAACACAATGCAGTTGCACTTTCCAGATAACACTTTTCATAACAAAACAACCTAATCTCACCCATTCCACAAAAATACCATAAAAAAATTATGTCAACAATAAAGAGGGTGCTAAGGTTAAGTATGAGCTTTGATAAACAAATGTTTTGTACAATGTGAGTTTCTTTGTTTTGATGTTAGATATATTGTCACCTTTCAGAGTGTTGTATCTCACACTTTGCATGTGAATACTGGAGACCAGCCCAGAAACACCATTAAATCCTATCACCATTGTTTCTGCTTTAGCTACAGTAATATGAAGATATCTTCATGTCATTCTTCAAAACGTCACAGACCTAAATCCACTCAGCAACTCGATAATAAACAAAAACTCAGTTTTGGAAGAACATAAACATCAGATTTCATCAGTATGTAATAACTAAAGAAAAGGGCTGAGGTTGTGGTATACAGCACCATGAAACAGATTAGAAGAGGCTGAAGGGATGAAAAGATGGGATAAAAAAGATGGACCTATCTACTTACTGAGGTAAGATGACAGGTCATAAAAACACCAGCACTTCGAGGGCTCCACAAAACAAAACAAACCCTCTGTTTAAGAGAATGACTTTCAGACTAATGCCTTTTGTACCTCAGGAATAAAAAAAGAGAGAGCCGAAGAAACATATATGGATTAGTTCTCTTGAAGTCACAATCAGAGTCTCAAATTGCTATCAGGCCAGCCCAATTTGTCAGATTCAGTAGAAAAGGATCATTCTTTTGGTGACAGAAGATATTGATTTGCAGACGGTCCTGCTCTGAATATCTTCCCATTGTGACGGGCCTGGTCCAAAGGCTGCCCTCTGGATAAGCACACTGCTCTGCTCAATAATTTCTCAGCAAAATGCTCTCCGGCCAATTTAGATACGTTTTTTTTTCCTTTTTTTCTTCAATGTTGCATCAATGTTGTTCTGTAGAGCTATTGTGCCTGAACTCGACATGCATCTGATCCTCCCAGCAATGCTTTTGAGATTGAAACAAGGATGTCCGGAACTGAGTCCTTGTGTAACACATGACATCTCAGAGAGGCTGCGGGGCCTGCAAGCGGCCTCACCCTCTTTCTCTCTATTTCTCTGTGTCACACACGCCTCCCCTTACTCCATTACTAGGTTCTGGCTACCATGGGTCTTATTTCCATACATTGGTGAGATTCGATTACTCGCCATTTTCCAGCTCATTAATGAAGAGTTATGCCGCATTTGTAATGAATGTGTCCAGGTTGAAACGTGATCGAGTTTCCGGCTCCACTGAGTGCTTTTAGATGATTGCTTTCACCTCTGTGGTTGGTTTTACTGGTGTGGCGGGAGGAAGCCACTGAGCTAGAAAAAGAGAACAAATAGGAATTCTTTTACATGATTAAGGAACCGTTTCTTTTTTTAAATACAAATCTGAAGGAATTTGTGATGCTCTGAGCGATGACATTTTGAGTGATGAAATGAGGAGGAAACGTGCAGGGTGGTGAAGTCCCTATTTGCCAAGGATCTAGAATTTCATCAAAGGAGAAACTGTAGTCCCACAAGCCAAAACCGTCCTTTCAGGGCGAGTCCGCCACACAAAGCATTGAGTTGGCCAATCCCTGATGTGTTTCGGCAAACACGCTCCAGCTGGGTATTGTAACTTTAGAAATATGTAACTCAATCATGGCATCGCTCTTTCTCTGTGCTCTTAGCAGGGGGGCTCCGATCCCCAAACATCCAGATGATGAATTCAAGCCTTGCATAATGGTTCCTGATGTTGCATCAGAAACCAACAAGAGCCCTAAACAGCCCAAACAGACACACATTCAGTCAGTCTTTTCACTCTGAAATCTGTGGGCATTCATCCCCAGCAGATGTGGTGGTCCTTTCATATCAGAAACATCCACTGCAGGTTGGTTATCAATGCTGACACGGTTAGCATCCTTGCTCTCTGTCTGTCATTTGTGCATGTTTGTATCTAAAGTGTCATTAGAACCCTGATCAGAACGGCACATGATAGCAGATTTTTACTATTAGTAATACTAAAGTATTACTTTCAAGGCTCAACACGACGATGCAAGACATCCGAAAGTTGAACTAGGAGCCATTTTTCCTTTAACATTGCATGTTTTTTCTCGCTTTCATGTGTACCATGCAGTGTAGTAAAACATTGGTGAAAAATAAACTTACCAGGCTATATTTGGTTGAAGAAAAAAGGAGGGCCCGTTTTTCAGTTGAGGATTTTATAGATCTCAGAAGAACCACGAGCACACTGAGAACCACAAGTACTGAAGAGGCTTCCAAATCACTTCCCTTTGAGAACAGAACGCATGGATATCTGCCTAATTTATATGTACAAAAACGATTATCTTGTCAAAATGGGTATGGTGCTCGTAACATACTCTCGTTTTCAGATGTACTACCAGCAATGGACTTACAAGTCGTGTTTACACCAAACGGAAAAGCCCTGAAGATGACAGCTCAAAAGCTGTTTCCATGTAAGGACGAGGCTCAACAACTTTAATGAAGTATGGAGTTTAAAAGCCTTTAGAAATATTACAGTTACAAACTTGTTTTGAAAAATATGTACTTCCATGCTGCTGCCACTCCCCCCCCATACTTCCTTTTCATCCATGCCCAGTGGTGTCATGAACATGGCAGCACCAACAGCAAATGGAACGATTAAACGGCTCTTTCCCAGCATAGAACGATAATGAGCTGGATTGGAAAAATAGGCCAAGAATGTAGGGACTTGGCTGCTCCTGTTATACTTAACCCTGACCGTGTCAACTCCCAGTCTGCATAACCCCAATCCAGGCTCCAAGGTCTCTTTCTCACTCTCTCTCACTCTGTCTTCTGCTCCCTCTCTCTTCCGCTCTGTATCCCTATCTCCATGTCTGTTAAAAGCTCCCAGCTAGTGCTAGGAGCCATAATTTATTCCCGAACCCATGAAAGGATTCGTCAGCATTACAATGCTCAGAGACCATCACTGTTGGTAAATATGTCAAGTGCGTACGTGACATACCGGCCCCAAAAATAACACCGGTCTATTCTATTACCACTGTCTAGTCCTCCTCCCCTCTCACTTCTAAAAGCCCAGTGAGTGTGGGGCCCTGCAGTGTATAAGATCCTGTGTGTGGGGATGACAGTGAGGTGAGATAGTGAAGAGGCGTTGGCATTCCTCATGAGGAAGTGTGGAAATGTGCAGAGCGGAGAGCATTAGAGATTCCCTGCTGGGCCAACGGATGGGTGCCGGAGGAGGGATGGATGAGGAGAGAGAGAGCTCTGGGATGCTGTGTGGAAAGTGACCTCTGAGCGGAGGACAGGAACAGAATGAGGAAGGCAGTGAGGGATGGAGGGGGGGAGGGATGGAGGAGAGGATGGAGGTCCACAGGGAGCAGTAGGGAGAGGGAAGCAGTGGTGGGTCACCTTCTCTGGAGGGAGCAGCTGTGAACATCCAGCCCCAGGGAGGAGGGTCAGGCACTGAGGCTCACAGTCTTGGAGACCGAAGCCCAACTCTCCCCCCTCCTCTTCCTGCCTTCACCCTGCCCAGGTCTGCAATAACACAGCCAATTAGGAAGCCCCAGAGAGAAGCGCGCACACAGGCTCACAGTCGCCTCGCGCTGACTTGGCAACCAGGATAATAGCTCAGGAGAGTCCCTTTCAGTTGAGCATAGAGAACGCCTGCAATTACCACCGAATATCTCCATTCTCTGGCTACTTCATGCCAAAACTGGTGAGGGGAATCTCAAAGTGCAGCTTATGCATCCCAGGTGCACACTAACCTAACGCCCCTGAAAAGAACTGTCCTACCATCCATGTTCTGTGTTATTTGCATAGGATTCTCTTTAATTCACCTGACCACATGAGGGCAGCACTTGATGACATGGCACCTCTCAGGGGAGGCGCTCCTCACCGATGCTCTTGACGTTACCTCCATCTTTCATTCTTCTGGCTTGGTAGGCGAATGCATGGACAGGATTTGTCAATCAATGGACTCATGGAATAAACTGACTTTCATGATCCATGCAGTGGAAGAAGTGTTGAAGAGTGCCCCCTCCCACCCCCTTCCTGATGGTCCGGTGGGTCACAGTTGTCCTCTCCTTCACTTGACCCCCAAGGCAGGAAACCTCATTAAATACCAAAACTGAACACAGTCTTCCCACGCAGGTCCTGCCACTAATGACTATGTTTATTATTCTCCACTATATTCATGCTGCTGTTCCAGTAGTTAGTTTCAATTCTTTTCAGCATTTAAGAGAACACGGTCTAAAATGAGAGGCTGTGAACTGTAAATGTCGGCTTATTCTCCTTTCACGGGTGGCCAAGCTTTGGACAGACAGCTATGGGTTCCAGCATGGCTGTCATCTCATAGATTTGAAATCCCTCTCGATCGATTGCACTAAAAGCTCTAATCTGATTGTTAAAAGAGCTGATTTGACAAAGCTGTTATCAGACTGATTTAAGCACCAATCAATACTGCATTATGTGTGGTTGTCCTTTTTCCTTCACGGGGTTGATGCAAGTTTTCCCAAGGACGCACTGAGTGGCGTTGTTCACCCCCAAAGCCATTCTCCTAGTTCAGAACCACACATAAAAAAAAGGATGAAGGATGCACAAACACACACCCTGCACAGCACAGTAAGTACTGAGCCCAGCTCTGATTATATTTTGTATAAACAAAGACAATCTAATAACAATGCATATATTACTGCTGAAGTGGAGAAAAACCATTCCAAGTCAACTGCTTGTTGATGTTCCGCTGACAAGCCGGGACTGCATCGACACAGACTGAAACCCCCGTCTCCGATCTAGTGTCGCCGTCGTATTCTGTTGGAGTTGTGCAGCGATCTGTGTCGTTTTACGAAAGCAAGGGGGATCATCTTTCAGAGAAAGACGGGGAATGTGCCGAGATGAGTAGATTCTCTCCTCTGCCTCACTACATCTTTTCATGCACTTTGGTATTCATGAGGCAAATGCATTCGACATTAGACGTCAGAGGAATTGATTGCCAGCTGCTGAAGACTCATCTTCTAGGGACTGCATGGACGCCAACAGTGAAACCAGGAGGCTCTTCAGCCCTGCCCTGTTTCCAGTGGTCCAAGACGAAAGCACCCACACGCCAAAAACCATACAGCAATCTGTGGTCTTAAGCACCAACGTTCCCTTGACTGGAGATCAAAACCCAGACCTGAAGGTTAAACAAGGTTCATTATCAGCCACAATACACAAAGTAGAACTTCTTTCATGCTTTTCCGCCAGCATCTTAGCAATTCCCGAAATTGTGGGCAGGACTGTGATCGGTGATCCGGGGTTCTACGCAGAGGAAACCCTTGTGAGCACAGGGAGAACTCAGAGCACTGAACAGTTCCGTAAGCGGGGAATTGATACGAGGACCTTCTTGCTGTGATTCCCAGCGTACCACACCATAGTACTGCTAGCATCTTGGCACCAGCAGCGTGCTTTATCTGCTAGCATCTTAGCAACACAAGCACGCTTTCCCTACTGGCATCTTAGCAACAGCCACAGCACCATCATCAGTAGTGGTTGTTGAGGTAGGACTAGGGCTAACCTCAGCTTCAGGCTCCACATCATGCCTGGGCAGTGATGGCCAATTAGGCCCCTCAGTGATGAGACTGGGCCGGGTAGCAATTAGGAGTGTAGAGGAGCCAGCTCATTACCAGACCCATTGCATCATTGTTCTGTGGAAGCTGGAACTGCAGCTTTAGGATTCCAGCGATGCCTATTAAAAAGACACAGGGTGGTGTCAAAGTCACTGGTAAAGGTGTAATGTCTTGGTTAGCTATAGCAGGACGTCCAAACAGATTCTCAGGCAATTTGGCCGCGTCGGTTACGTGTGGTTTTTCATGTGACATTCAGTGTTCTTCCTGTCAGAGAGAGGTTATGTCAATGGGATGCTTCTAAACAGTGTACGAGTTGACACCTGCTGATGTTTCAAAAGCGATTGTGTCGTTTGATGGACGGTGTGCTGCTCCTCGTATCGATCTGGTACCGTCGCGGGGAGTTTACTCTGGTATGAGGATACAATCAAGTTTAAACAGAGAGGCTGTTTTCACAGATTGCCAACTCAGATATTGCAAATCTGACGGTGAGGTACTAGAAGACCACAAGGAAATAATGATCATCTGTAAAAAAAAAAATAGGTGACTTATTCAAAATAAGTCCAAAAGAGGTAATTTAGTATTCATATATCAGACATGAAAGAGCAAACAATAGAACGGCATTTCAATCATCCACTGAACCAAATTCAACTTTGTAGACATAACGATATGGCTTCGTCCTTCAGGACTATCTAACTGATGAGAAAGCATTTTTTCTGATGTTGGAGATGATGATGTTTTGAGAGAAAACTCATGCCATGGATTTTTTAATCAGCAAGACAAGAATTCTCATCAGGAGGGACAATAACATCAACGAGCATACAGTAGTTTTTCATATGACTGCATTTTGGCGTTAACAGCTATACACAAAGTGAGAACAAAAAAGGGATATTTTAAATTGTTTGTCTCCAATTGTGGAGGTATATGTTACTGAGATAACTGAAAGTAGCACTATAACCACTGTAAATATTGAGATCTTGGGTACAGGAAATCACATTATTTTTCCTCACATGGCTTCCGTGAAAGTATATTGGGAGGCATTTGCAACTCCACACAAGCAAATGTCCTCATTTAGGATTTGGGAACCCATCCCATATCAGTTGCTGAGTGAAGAAGCTGTTGTAGCTAAATGAATAAGATACCGGAGAGCTTCATTAGGCCTATTCTGAAGCCTGCTGGGTTTCTCCCCACCCGCCACAGCCCACCCTGCCAGCCGCCCATGCCAACCCTTCTCCAACTCCCCAGGTTGGCACCAAGGGGCAGGTGGCACTAAGTACTAACCATATGGCATCCGCCGTA